>NW_026555345.1:23836744-23935745 GCF_029017545.1 Prosopis cineraria | reverse complement strand
ATATACATGGAATCATCATATTATTTTTATTTGATTTATGTCTTAAAATATAGAAAGTCAACAATGCCCTCATCTTCTTCACCTCCTCATTCTTCCACCTTGTTCTTCCATGGCTAAAATTTACCAAAACTCAACCCAAAAATTCAAGTTATCCACAAAAAAAAAAAAATCTAAAGTGCAAAGAGCCAATACAATAAATAGATCTAAAACTCATGAACAAGAATAACCCCCTAAACATCAGATCTGCAATGCACATCAGATTGATGCAAGTTAAAAATATAAAAAAGCAAAATCGATGGAGCATGAACTACAAAATCTTCAAACCTTCCATTGTGGGTTGTTGTGACTTTTGAACCTTTGATCTGAATCACAATATGCCCTCATTGCTCGTCTTTAAATTTGCAATCTGAATTGAAGTTTAAGATGAAGTTGAACCTTCAATCTCATCGCAATTGAATCGCAATTCACCTAACTTTTCATCTTCTTCATCGTTATCACTCTAAACGTTCATTGCATGGCTTGAACATGTCTTCAAACCTCTATCACAACAATGTCCACCTCACACCTTGCCTAGATCTTCACTCCATCATGCCGGCATCTGCTTTGCAACTTCCCTCTTAGCCCAGAGTGCAATGTGAAAAATGGTTGAAGGATTGGGTTTAGTTTAGAAAGGCATATTTAGAATTGTGATGTTTTAATAAGGACACAATAGTCCTAATATTTGGGTTCCAAGAGCTCTGCCTTAGGAACCCAAATTTTGGCTTCTTCCTTGAAAATAGTTTCCCACGAATCAAGTTTCATGTCAAGCAAGTAAAGGAAAACTCCTTTTTTGTTTCCTTTTCCTAATCCTATTTCCTATGAACCAAATGAGGCCTAAGGTTTAGAATTTGAGTTCTTATAAATACAGAAAATATTTTTGTAAGAGTTACTTTCAGTTCAACCTAACTATACTCGAATTTAATCTAGTCAGGTAGTCATATTAATTAAAAAAATTTAAGTAGACCTATTTAGGTTTTAGGCCCTGAAGTTCAGATATAATTAATATTTTATAAATAGTGACCTGATGGAGATTTTAGAATCATAGAAGTTACTTACGGACAACAGAGCACATGCAATGGGGGCAAAAAGAACCTATAAATCAGTTGGTTGAATTCGTCACATTTATCAGCGGTCAAATTGATAGTTAATGAAACTTGGACACCATGAACATGAAACGACCACTGAAACATTAAAGAAATTGATGCATCAACATGTTCGGAATTAGTTGATCCTCAATAAGAACCCAGAAAATTGTTGCCAAATACTACTTCACATGTTTATAAAGTATTTTTCTCAAAAAAAAAAAACATGTGTATAAAATATTAGAGATGATATAATCTTTAATCCTTAATTTTTTAATTATATATTTAGTCCTTAAATTTTAACTTAATACAACTCAATTCTAATAGTTTATTGAGTTAAAAATTTATAGAGAATGAGTCGCATTGACTAAAATAAGGACCAAGTTACTTTAGGTTAAAAATTATAAAGATTAAATTATTTAAATCAAAATTCAAGGCCGTATCAATAATGGAGAAAAACTTAAGGATCAAAATCTATATTTTCTCAAAATATTAAAATATAAAAATGTACTTCTTCTATTCCTTATCATAAGGCACCTTTTACAATGTTTTTGTTGTCCTTAATATAATGTATTTGATGAGATTTTAATTAAATTTGTCAATATTATCTCTATTTAAACCCATTAACTATAAGAGAAAACATAAACAAAATTAATAACTTAACTACTTCTCTAATTCCAGAGAGATAGTTAATTAAATGTGCATTATGAAATTAAGACAAATGGTTTGGGAAAAAATTGCTTCCTCTATTAGAAATCAGTAAATCTATTGTTCCTTAACTGAATGAGATGAGAATAAGATAAAGTTAACATTCATTCAATGATAAAGCCTTAAAATGAAATTTCTTCCTAAACTGAACATTTTACTTTCTTCCAAAAGAAATGTTATTACTCATGTGGCAATGTGAATTTTTTTTCTTCTTTAGGATTTCTTTCATTCTCCTCCAATAACTAGTGCAGCTAGAGCCAAAAATATAAGTCAGGTTATATGAATTGGTCCAAATAATCAATCATAAAGGTCATATTGGGTTGAAAAAAATTGATTGGTGTGGACCATATAACCCTCAAACCATAAGTTAATCATGATAGGTTAGAGTTAGCCTATATAACCCATATTATTTTTAAAAAAATTAAAAAAGGAAAAGAGGAAAAATTTTAGGTTGAATTAATTCATATATTTTATTCAAACATTATATATTAATATTTTGGTGTATCTTAATTAATTTTGAATGAATGTCAAACTAGAACTCATCATTTAGGTATGTTTTCCCCTTAAATTCATGAAAAAAAATAAATGGGTTGATAGGTTGGTCTATTTAATCTGCCAATCCTCAATGATTGAATTGAGATTTTTTCAATCTATATAAAAATAGATTAAATCCAATATAACTCACATTTTTCTCAACTCATATAAGCTAATTTATATGATTCGAGTTGGCTCATGTTTTCAAACTCTAAGTGAAGCGTGTGTAATTGTGTGTATTTTGTACAGAAACAAGACATCAATTATTGTCCTTTAAAGATTATCATTTTACATCAAACTCATGTAACATATGAGATTCAGTCTAGTTATAATAAAGACATGTATTTTATCAATCATGTCTATTAATGATGACGCACTAATTTTAAGTTTAGAATATAATCTATTTATGTCTTACAAAGCCAAAATGAAGAAGTGGCGAGAACGAGTGGTCAAGAATTAAGAAAATAGTTAATGATAAAATTGGTCAAACCCAAAAAAGAAAGAAAGAACTGGTGCAATACCAACCATTTTAGAACACACCGTTTTCTATTTTCACGGAAATTGCATGGAACTCCGTTACATTGGCGAGCCGTTTACGTATATAAACTCGACTCCGTTGATCATCAATTTCATCCTAGCTCATTCTTCTCCTTCTTGCTTCCTTTCAAGTTTCTTGGAGGAGGCAAGTTATACCTTCTGCGTTTTTTCTCTTTTCTCGCATCTCCTGTTTTTTTATTCTCTTCTAGTTACAAATGGCTGCTTCCAGATGGTTGAAGCCCGAGGTACTTCTTCCCTTCTTTTCCCTTGTCCCTAATTATTCGATCGTTTTCATCAATGTTCATCCTGTTTGGTTCCCGAGAAAATGATTGAAAATCCGAATTCGATTCCAGCTATTCTACTTGCTGCATCGCCTGATCCGAATCGTAACTTTGTAGTCATAGCTCCGGAGATTCTTCTCTTTTTTCTTGTTTAAATCGTAAAACTCATCGGTTAATTTCTTAGGAGTAATGATTCGTTTTTTCTCATCAAGCTTGTAAATCTCGGAGAAGATCCTTGATTCTATTTTGTGTTTCGTGTCTTTAAGAAGCCAATGTCAGGAAGAATTGTAGTCGCAAGATTAAGCACGAAATGCTTGGCATAAAACGTGATGATTTTCTGAATGCGTCCTGTTTCTTGTATTGCGAATAGGTTTACCCTCTTTTTGCTTCAGTTAGTGTGGCCGTTGGGATCTGCGGCATGCAACTTATCAGGAACATCACTACCAATCCTGAAGTCAGGTACATATATTGATGACTGTTTTGCATATCTTGTGCTTTGTTATTCTTATTTCAGATTAAATTGTTTCCTCTGCACAATAGCTGCATCAGCCAAGGCTGTTTTATATATAAATCAGTAAATTAATATAGTTAATGATAAGTTCTTTTTTCTATTTAGTCCAGATATAATGTGAATGTATCAATTTGATTCGTGAAAAGTCCCTCTGATGTTAATCCTTCAGTAATAAGTTTCTCAATGTACTCTCTTCAAATACTTTTGCGCAACCAAAATTGTCACTGTGGAAAGCATTCATGGCCTTTCTAATACACTAAACTCCAGCTTAGTTTTGTGCTGAAGATACATGAACAAGTTGATAGCGTTGGTTAATAGACGCATGAGTTTCCTTTTTCGTCCTTATCATGAGTTTCTTATGCACTAATGAAATGACCATTTTGATACTAGAGAAAAACATGTAAACATAATTAAATCTTTAATTAGTTCTCTTGGTAAATTCAACTTGTGTCTGTTAGGAAAAATAAAATGCTACTATTTGTTATGGCCTACGAAGTTTCCTCCATTTGTAAACAACATTGAAAGGACAACTTGAATGTATGGGATAAAAATTCCAATGAAAATGGTAAGAAAGAAAGAAAAATTGGTTGTATGAAAATCAATATATTAGAAAAGGTGTTCGTATTTAATGTCTAATTGTGTCTCAATCCAAATTAGGGCTTATTAGAACTTTAATAGTTATTGATTATTGATGATGATACAGTCAAATTTAAAAGTGTTGTGAAATGAGAGGTGATTTGGTTATGTTATGGTCAGGGTACTAAAAGAGAATAGAGCAGCAGGAGTGCTCGAGAACTTCGCAGAGGGTGAGAAGTATAAGGAACATGGACTAAGGAAGTTTCTCCGCAACAGGCGTCCTGAGATTATGCCATCTGTCAACAACTTCTTCTCTAAACCAAACTAACCAATTATTCATTCATTCATAATTTGATTCCTGAGAGATTAGTTTTACGTTTTCGGATTTTGTTGAGAGAGGTTTTATTTAGGATGCTCCAATATCATTTTTTCATATCACTACTACTTGTAATTTGTTGGTGGATGAGCCATGTCCATGTCGTTCAATAAATAATAATAAAGTTTCTCATGCTCTTTCTTGTTTTCCAAAATAATTTCAATGATTAATTAAATAAATAATGTAAGTGATTAAAAAAATTAATTTTTCAACCTATGTCTTAAAAAAAATTAATGAGAGAATGAAATAGAAGGGCTGAAAAGTGAAATCATATATAAACTGAAAGACTACAAATTTGTGAAAAACATATAATTATAGAAACACTAAGGAAAAATATAAATAGATAAAAATATCCTTTTCCAATAGTAATATATTGTAGTTGTAACTTGTTAATTATAAAATCTTAATTATAAAATTAGAATATAAGTTGCAAATCAATTATAATTTTAAGAAGTTTTATAAATCTTGAAAGCTAATTAGCGGTAAATCTTAGAAACTATATTATAAAAATCTTCCACAATTTATAACTAATTTATACTTAAAATGTCCCTAGAATCAATAGTTATAAAATGCAAAACATCTTTTCTATTTTTAAAATTTTATTTTCATTCATCTAACTATTAATTAATTAGTAATGCTATGTTTAGATAGAGAGAAAAATATGAGAGGAAAGCAGGAAAATAGGAGAAAAAATAAATCTTTTCTCATTTGAATGAGGAGAGAAAAGTGAGAGAAGAAAAAAAGTAAGAGAGACAAAAAAAAAATAAAACTCACTATATTTTCTTTTCAAGTTTTGTGGTGAGGTTTTGAAAAAAATAAAAATTCCCACCATTTGCTCTCACTCCCTCTTCTCTCTTATATGTTATCTATATTTTCATTTTGCCATTTTGACACAGGCAGCAGCCTTTTTCTTCTCTGGTGTGTTCTTTGTTGCATTATTCTTCATAGAGTCGGTAATTTAAATAGGTTGGACTTATTCAAATTAGTCTTAAAATATCTTATTTTTTTAAAAAAGATTATATAACCAAGTTCATTCCTAACACTTTCAGGTTTATTTTGGTTAGCCCAACTATCCAAAAATTTTAAAAATAATTTTTTTATTTTTTAAATGAATTTTAATTTGTAAATAATTTTGTTAAGTATAAAACATTATTTTAACTTTAAAAGAATAAAATAAAAAATAATAACTTATCAATTTTGTATTTAAGTAGTTTTGTTACTGTTTTATTATATTATGTATAATTTATTCATAAATGTTTTCTTTACTTATAAATTAATATCTTAGTTATTTAAATATTGCTCTTATTATAGTCATATATAAATATTTTATACATTTTAATTTTATTATACTATTTAAATTATGATTAAGTTAATCTCAATTTAATTATGGTTAGACTATTGATTTAAAATTATTGCCCCGATTAGTTCAAAATTTTTAATAACTTTTAAATAAATTATAATTTTTATTTTTAAAAATATGAAAAAATACCCATTATTATATTATATAAAAAAATCATTTAATCATGAATAAAATATTATTTTTGTAATTATTTTTTCTTTAACTTTTTATATTGTTTAACCCTACATATAAGGGGTATTTACTTTAATTTATTAATAATTTTTATCTACTAGTAGAGTCAAAAATTCATACATGCCCAAATTTTATTTTTAAAATTATTTTTAATTTAAAATTAATTATCTATTTTTATAAAAAAAATATAAAATATATTTTTTGGATATGCTAATGATGTATAGGACTAAAAAAAATTTTAAAAAAATTGAATCTTAAAATATAAAAATCATTCCTAAAATTTATTTTAAATATTATTTTGAGATATTTTATTGATTAAAAATAATAAAAATATGAAAATATAAATATTTTTTTTTTTAAAAAATAACTATAGTAATGCACTCAAATATATGATATTTTAGTATAAAAGGACATAAAACTTAAAAAATTAATTAATATTTATTATATTTTATTTTTTTAAAATTTATTTTTTATATTCTAAGTATACGGGCCAAGCCGCCTGAATTTTCCCAAATAGACCCTCCTGAATAGGCTGGAATGATAAAAAATTATTTTTTTAAAACTTGGTCCTAAGTTTTTCAGGCTAGTCCATTAGATTTGGCTCAAATTATCAGTTCTATTCTTCCAAGCCTAAATTGCCAACGCTATTCTTCCAATAGGTTCGATTTCACTTCTATATATTTTTCTTCACGGATCTCGTTTAAATGTTAATTGTTGTCCTCTACTCCTCTTGGAACATATGGGAAAGACTGGACTAGATTCGGTGCTAAAAAGAACTAAAAAAGATAGCAATATAAGACAAACTTAAGATCAAAATAAGAAATGTGATGAAATAATTATAAGGAAATTTACAGTCAAAAACTACTAGAGAAATCTATTTATAGATAAGTATTAAATAATTTTGAAATTATGCAGTGATACTAAGGAATCAAAATGTAATTAATTTTTCATGTCAAAAGACAAAATTGCCTTTCAATTTTTTTTAAAAGCTCCTCAGCCACCAACCGCCAGTGGCCAGACCACCCCGCCGAATAAGCCATTTGAACTCTAACAATAGTAGTTGGATCACTATCAGAGCTCCGACGTCAATCACCGAACTAGCGAGGGAGGCAAATTATTTTTTTTTTTAAGGTGGCCAAGGTGGGGTTTGAACCCATATCCTCTTGGCCGTTAAAAAGATTGTTAACTACTAGGCTAACAAATCCTTTTAATTATATAATGCAAAGTTATATATATACTTAATTTTGTTTTCACTTTTCATATCAACATTTATCAGAAGTTCAATAGTTACTTGTCATTTTACAAATGACTTCTTATTAAACTACTAATGGGACTTGCTAAAAAATTTTAATATATACTGATTTTTATAAATGCTTACTTGTTTTTATTATCAGGAATAACAAGTTTTCATTAAAAATTTAACAAGTAACCATTTGTAAAATGACAAGTCCCATTACTAGTTTTAAAAATTTTTCTTAATAACTTAACAAGAAAATTTTAGTAAAATAATAAGTTTCTATGAGTTTTTAATATGTAAAATATTAGAAATAAAAATAAGTAAACATTAAAAAAAATTATTTCATATTAAATTTCTTTGACAACTCCCCATTTATAATTTAACAAGTGATCATTTGCAAAATGACAAGCCCTATTACTAGTTTTAAAATTTTCTCTTAATAATTTAACAAGAAAATTTTGGCAAAATAATAAGTTTCTATGAGCTTTTAACATGTAAAATATTAATAATAAAAATAAGTAAACATTTAAAAAAACCACTCCACATTAATTTTATTTGACAAATCTCCGTTGATAATTTAACAAGTGACTAATTGTAAAATAACAAATCCTATTACTAGCTTTGAAAATTTCTCTATAAAATTTGATAAGAAAATTTTAGCAAAATAATAAGTTCCTACGAACTTTTGACATGTAAAATTTTAGCACAATAAATTAAGTAATGGGGCTTGTCATTGTTACTTAATTTATCATGACAAGTCCCATTACTTAATTTAACAAATAGCCATTTATAAAATGACAAGTAACCATTAAACTCTTGATAAGTGTTGACATGAAAAGTGAAAGCAAATTTTAAACATAATGGGGCTTGTCATTTCCCAAATGATCACTTGTTAAATCATCAATGGGGACTTGTTAAAGAAATTTAATGTGGAATGGTTTTTATAAATGTTTACTTATTTTTATTACTAAAATTTTATAAGTTAAAAGCTCATAAGAACTTATTATTTTGCTAAAATTTTCTTGTCAAGTTATTAAGAGAAATTTTCAAAGCTAGTAATGAGTGTTGTCATTTTACAAACGGTTACTTGTTAAATTGTTAATGGAAATTTATCATTTCTAGTAATAAAAACAAGTAAGTATTGATAAAAATCAGTGTGTATCAAATTTTTTAACAAGTCTCATTAGTAGTTTAACAAGTAGCGAATTGTAAAATGACAAGTAACCATTGAGCTTCTAATAAATGTTGGCATGAAAAATTAACATAGTTATATATATCTATAAAATCTTGCATTATATAATTGAAAAAATTTGTTAGCCTAGTGGCTAATAATTTTTTTAGTAGCCAAGAGAATGTGGGCTCAAATCCCACCTTGGCCACCTTAAAAAAAGTAGTCTGCCTCCCTTGCTGGTTTAGTGATTGGTGTCAAAGCTCCAGTGGTTGGTGGTTGAGGATTTTTTTAAAAAAAATTGAGGGGCAATTTTATTTTTTCACATTAAAAATTTATTACATTTTGGTCTATTGATATTGCAGTTTAATTTCATAATTATTTGGTCCTTGTTTGTAAATAGATTCCTCCAGCAATCCTTGAATGTAATTTTCCCATAGTTATAATACCTTAGAAGAACAGTGAGTCTAGGACAAAAAAGCTAAAACTAGAAAAGACATACTCCCTCCATTTAAAATTATAAAGCATTTTTAATTAAATCTTATTCTCAATAAAATAGTTATCTACTTTCAAATTAATCTTATATTTTCATATTTATCTCTATAAAACGCCCTACAATAAATATAAAGTCATTCATCAATAGGGGCATTTTTGAAAAAAAGGTAATGATTATATCTCAAAAAATTAAAAATGCCTTACATTTTTAAACATCCAACTCTTTAAAAAATACCTTATATTTTTAAACGGAGAGAGTATGATCTAGAAAGTTGCGCTATTAACAAGAAAACAAGTGTCAAAATATTAAAAATAAGGTGTTTAAACTAATATATAATATATATATTTTTACATTAAATAAAGTGCCCACATTTGAATACTTAAAGGTAAGAATAACATTTTAATTAAATTATTCTATTTTAAAATGTAATAATTTTAAAATTCACTTTTAACAACTAATTTAATTTTAAATTAATTTGATTATGTTTATTTGGATATAATTTCTGCTTTCAATTTATTTTTACAACCATAATTGTATGAAACATGATATATTTTAATTTAGTTACAACCAATTATAAGGACATTATAGTCTTTATAATACTTGTTTATTATTCTTTCTCTTATTTTCTGCTGTCTATCCAAACGAATAAATAATAACATTTTTTTTAATTTTTTCTTTTCTTTATTTTTTTCTCCTTCCATTTTCATTCATCTTAACTTTTCTTTTCATTCAAATAAAGAATAAATCACATATGTTGAACCATAATATCCTTATCTACTCATAGATATTATCTAAAATAAAATATTTCTGACAATATTAAAAATTAGATTAAACTGTAGGCTTTAAAAACAGTGAGAATGTCTTCGTAAATTTAACAAAGTGGAAGAGAGTTCATTATATTTTACTCTAAAAATTATTTGCCTCCTCTGTAACAATAATTAATTATTACCAAAGAAGGGTAAAGTTAAAATAATTCAAAATTATAACTACCTAATTGTTTTTCTTAGTTGTGTTTGCCTTAATTTAAAATATTTGAAACGAACGTAATGTATAAAAACATGTCTATTTTTTAACCAACAAGAAAATATCTCAAGCATGTCTAATTGGTATAAAATATTTCTTAATTTCATATGCCTAGTGCCAAGAGTTTGGCAATTTGGACAAACCGAGTTTTTTTTTAACATAAAAAATAAAATAAAAAAGCCAGAGTTGGGCAGATCGAGTTTTATTTAGGTTGATATGAAAAAGCCCAAATACACAAAAGTAATAAATAAAGAACCTCTGTACCAACAATTTGAAATAATAAATCAACTCGAAAGCCTGAATTGTTAGAATTTTTATCTTTTGGTATTTTATTTTTTTAAAACTTATCTCAAATTCTATATTCAACATCCAAATTTTAAGCAAAACTATAACACATTTACTCCTTACAACTGAGATTAAATTTAAAATTGAATATCATATATAATTTGAAATTGAAACATGTATACAATGACTCAATTCAACTAATTATACATGATACTTCCTTCGTCCTAAATTATAAAATATTTTTGAAGGAGATTCAATGTCATAAAATATAAGACACTTTAAAAAAATTAAGGTTTCATTAAATAGACTTATTTCAATATTATCAGTTCTTTCTATATGCAATACTAATTAATTGTAGATTTAGTCTAATTAAATGAAGGGTATTTTGATAGTTTTTATTTTTATTTATAAAAAATAAAATTACTAAGTGTATTTAATGAGGTTTATCACCATGTTGAATTTTGTATAAAAGTGTTTTATAATTTAAAATATAGAGAGTACATTAAATCATGAGGCTACGTCTTCTTCTTGTTTTTTTTTAAGGAATAAATGTTTGTAATATTACTCAAAACGAAACAAGGAACAAAAGATAGCAAAAAACAAAAACAACCTATATTCTTTAATCATCTTCCTCCCCCACATCAGTTGAAGGAGATTAAAGAGGCAAACATTTTCTTTCATAGTATGGGAATATCTAGCTAAAAAGAGAGCTCCCCTGTTACAATTCCTAGAAACATGAAGAAAATGAAAATGTCCCTCCCTAAGAAGGAGAGAATGGCCTTGCTCAACAATGTCCTTTAAAGGATAATTAACATCACAACTTTTTAAAAGAAGGTTAATGGCCTCAACAATCAGAAAAGATTTTCATTTTGGAAAACCTCTTCTCCCAGAAAATATTCAAACCCTATATAATGCTAACAAGCTCAACCATAGCAGGAAGAATATTGACTAATTTTGCTCTAAATCCACATATTCAATTATTGTTCCAATCTCAGATAGTGCCTTCACAACCGCTAATGCCATCACATTTTGCTTATCCATCCACTTAAAGTTTGAAGAATTCATCTTCTCCTCTACTAACCTATTCTTGTATAAGATTATTGGGGCCAAAAGGGGGAAATCATTCATTAGCTCCCTATCCATGCAAGCGCTAAATAAACTAGAAAAACCATCTTGAGTGATTCCCCATCCCTTGACCCAAAAGCAATATTACATCAATTAACATAAATGTCCCAACAAATATAACCAAATAGGATTACCCAAGAGATTTTCTTTGTAAATTCCTTTCCTAGTTTAGTCTTCAAATTCATCTCTACCTATTTTGTCCCTTAAAAGGAGCAAAAGATCTCCAATTTGTTTTCTCTAATTAAAGACTTCCACCTATTTATGGCATTAATACAATCATGGAGTAGGTGCATTGAGTCTTCCTTAGTATTACATCCCGCTAGGAAACTATCATTACTTTGAATACCCCTCCTAGCTCAAAGGTCCATAGTGTGTGCTCTTCAATGTGTGAAAAGCCACATCACCAAAGGAGCTTCCAAACTCTATCGGCTTGTCGGTGTGTAATAATAAGAAGAAATGCATAGGCATAGTTAATGGTGAAGGAACCATTAAAAGATAGTTTTCAAAAGTATTTATCCTCTCCCTTCTCTTCAAGGAGTAGTTACACTTGAGTCAGACAGTCTATAATATGCATGTTAAACCATCCATGAAGTTTCTCTCTATCCCACTTCCTATTATCCCTTACGTACTTAGAAACCATGGTATTCTTATCAATGAAACCTTCCAAACCCATTACAAGATCAATTAGAGGAATATGTATTTTTGACTAATTGTCAAACCAAAAGAAAATATTTTTCCCATTTCCAATCTTCTTCCCCACTCTTGCTTTAAATTTGTTTCACATTTCATAAATTCTCCTCCACAAAAGAAAAGAGCTCTTCTTCTTTTGAATGTTGAGGATTGGGTTAAGATCATGTATTTGCTATGAATAACTTTCACTAGAGTTGGTAATTTAGGTTAAGCCTGATGGGTTAGCCTGAATTTGCCTGAAAAAGTAAGAGCTGTGCTTAACTATATAAGTTTTTTAAAAAGGTAAGACACTTTAAGCTCGATTCGAATAAGCCTAGCACAACCCAAATAAGCTCGATCGCTAGAATTACCGGCTCTATATGTGGTATCAGTTTTAGGTTTATGATTCCTTTTTCCTACTTGGCACCTTAAATACATTACTTTTATGCTCTTTCTCTTTTACCACTAACCTAGACTAATATTGTTTTTCTTTCTCTGGCTTGTTCCTTTAGGAGGGGAGAAAGGTCCGTACGCTTGTGGCCGTATACCTTTCAATTCTAATATGGCTCGAAGGGGAAGGGGTAGATCGAGGAATGAGGAACAACCACCACCTCTACCTCCTTCGCCTCCACCTCCACCACCACCACAGGGGACAGATGCAGTCATGGCTAGGCTGCTTGAAGTTATGGTGGATATACAGTAAAATCTTAGAAGTCATACTGTTCCAGATCAGCATGTTGACTTAAGTGCTGGGCAGGGATCTTCTAGTACTATGGGAGCTCATGCACCAGTTGTTAATAATCGAGAGGATGACATATTCGAACCTTGGAAGGAATTCTCTCGCTCTAATCCGACCACATATGATGGTAGTATGCTTGATGGGAAAGCTGAGGAGTGGTTGGATCGGATGGAGCAATTATTTACTGTTGTGAGGTGTACATCTGAGCAGAGGGTTATCTTAGCTACGATGCAGCTTGTTGGTGAAGCCAAGCATTGGTGGGATTCTGTTAAGCCCACAGATAGAAGATCTATGTCTTGGGCTGAATTTAAAGAAAGATTTTATGATTTTTACTTTCCACCAGCTTTCAGAGATGAGAAAGAGGCAGAGTTTCATGCATTTCAGCAGGGGAACTTAGACGAGGAGACTTTTATGAGAAAATTCAATCAGCTGTCTAAGTTCTCAACATATCTGAAGGCTTCTAATGATAGCAAGTGGAAAGAAAAGAGGTTATTAGAAAAGATGAGGCCAGAATACTGCCAACAGCTATCTTTGTTAGGCGAGGCGATATATGATAAGATGTGCAATCGTCTGAGGATTGTCGCTCGTCGAGGCTGAGACACAGAGAGTAGCCGGAGTAGGGATACACGAGGTCGATTTTCTTTTGGGTTGGCTCCTACTGGTGGTGTATCCAAGAGAATGGGTTTTAGCTCTGGTTCTTTTTCTAGTGGCTCCTTTAGAACCGGGTCTTCTTCTGCTTCGGGTAATTGAAATTTAAATAGGGGTTCAAGATTTTAAGGTAATCGGGGTGGTAATATGAGATCTGGGGGTTCTCGTTTCTCTGGGAATGCTCCAGCATGTTCTTCACAGACCAGTCAAGCCCCAATTCTAAGCACAGCGAGGTCACCTTGCAATAGATGTGGTAGGGTTCATTTTGGTCGCTGCTTTGCTTGCTACAAGTGTGGAAAGTTAGGCCATTTGATCTGTGACTGCCCTGATTTATATGAGAGCTCGGACCGGAGGAACGTGATTCCTGGTAGAGTGTATACAGTATCTCAGGAGAAGGCTAGAAAGTCATCGAATCTAATCACTGGTATGGTTTCTATCTGTGGCCTCGATTTAGAAGCTTTGTTTGATTGTGGTGCGACGCATTCTTTTATTTCTGCTGAGTGCTTAGATAAAATGGCTATGCCTGTTGACCAGTTGCCCCATGATATAGAAGTTTCCTTTACTTCTGGTTTGATTGGTCGATCCAGTGTGGTGTGTAGGAGTAAGATGACTTTTAATGGGCGATTGACTTGGGTGAATATGATCAAATTACCTATGCAAGGGATTGATTTAATTATTGGTATGGATTGGTTGACAGCTTATGGTGCTGTCTTAGATTGTGTGGCTAAGACAGTGACTTTGGTAGAAGTACCGAAGGTGATCAAGGAATACCCTGGTCATTCTTGTTTTCTTTCTTCTTTGCAAGTTGAAAGGTTGATTGAGCAGGGTTGTGAGGCTTACGTGGTAGTGCTCGCTACCCAAGGGTCTGAGACAGGTATAGTGGATGAAATTGAGGTTGTTAGGGAGTTCCCAGAGGTGTTTTTTGAGGATGTATCAGGATTACCTCCAGAACGTGAGGTTGAATTCTCGATTGACCTGGTAACGGGGACTCAGCCAATTTCAAAGGCTCCCTATAGAATGGCTCCTTCAGAGTTAGCTGAGTTGAAGAAGCAACTTGAGGAGCTGTTAGATAAGGGATTTATTAGACCTAGTGTTTCTCCTTGGGGATCTCCTGTCTTATTTGTGAAGAAGAAGGATGGTAGTTTAAGATTGTGTATCGATTACAAGCAGTTGAATAAGGTTACGGTGAAGAACAAGTACCCACTGCCTCGCATCGATGATCTCTTAGATCAGTTAGTTGGTGCCATGATTTTCTCTAAGATTGATTTACGTTCAGGGTACCATCAGCTGAGGGTTAGTGAGAAGGATGTGGCAAAGACTGCTTTCAGGACTCGATATGGTCATTACAAGTTTTTGGTTATGCCATTCGGGCTGACTAATGCACCTGCGGTTTTCATGGACTATATGAACCGTATTTTTCGACCTTTCTTGGATCAGTTTGTGGTAGTTTTTATTGACGATATACTGATCTACTCTAAAGATGAGGAGCAGCATGCCAGACACTTGAGGACTGTCCTAAGGTTTCTGCGAGATCATAAGCTATATGCCAAGCTCAGTAAGTGCGAGTTTTGGATGAGAGAGGTTAGGTTCTTGGGACATATCGTGTCGGCAAATGGTATTGTAGTTGATCCATATAAGGTTGAAGCAGTCATGCAATGGGAGAGACCAAAATCGATAACTGAGATCCGTAGTTTTCTGGGATTAGCAGGTTACTACCGGCGTTTTATCAAAGGTTTCTCTCAGATTTCTATACCTTTGGCTAGACTCACAAGGAAGGATAGGCCATTTATCTGGGATGATAAGTGCGAGACAGCTTTTCTTGAGTTGAAAGAAAGGTTAACAACAGCTCCAGTGTTAGTGATTTCGGATCCTCAAAAGCCCTATGATGTGTATACTGATGCCTTTCATAAGGGTCTTGGTTGTGTTCTAATGCAAGATGAGAGAGCAGTGGCATATGCATCTAGACAACTTAGACCGCATGAGGAGAATTATCCAACACATGATCTCGAGTTAGCTGCGGTGGTCTTTGCGTTAAAGATCTGGCGTCATTATCTTTATGGAACAGAGTTCAGGGTCATGAGCGACCATAAAAGTCTCAAGTACCTGGTGGATCAAAAAGAGCTGAATATGAGACAGAGACGTTGGATGGAGTTTCTTAAAGATTATAATTTTAAATTTAAGTATCATCCGGGAAAGCAAATGTGGTAGCAGATGCTCTTAGTCGCAAGACCTTACATGTAGCCTATTTAATGGTTCAGGAGTATAGATTGATGGAATCTTTGGTTGAAACTTCTTTGGGTATGACTAAGTTCTCTTTGAATGGTCTTAATACTATGGTTATTTCTAATGAATTTTGGAAAGAGATACGAGATGCTCAGCTTCAAGATCCGATTTTGTCAAAAATAAGTCAAGACATCGAGAATGGTGAGATAATGGACTATTGGTTTAGTGATGATGGGTATGTGGTTTTCAAGGATAGGGTGTGTATTCCTAACAATGAGTCTATTCGGAAGAAATTGTTGGATGAGGCACATCGAAGTAGCTACACCTTTCATCCCGATGCTACTAAGATGTATCATGACATGCAGTGTCATTGGTGATAGCCAGGCATGAAAAAGGATGTCACAGAGTATGTTAGTAAGTGTTTGACCTGTCAGAAGGTCAAAATAGAGCACCAAAAGCCATCGGGGTTATTACAGCCTTTGGAGATTCCTAAATGGAAATGGGAGAGTATTTCAATGGATTTTGTATCTGGTTTGCCGAGGACCCAGGCTAGTTTTGACTCTATCTGGGTAATTATAGATCATTTGACTAAGTCAGCACATTTCTTACTGGTTAAGACCACCTATACGGTTGATAGGTATGCTGAGATCTACATTAAGGAGATTGTGCGACTATATGGGGTACCGAGGGATATTGTTTCAGACCGTGATCCTCGATTTACATCAAATTTATGGCAAGCTATGCAAAAGGCTATGGGCACGGATCTGAAGTTTAGTACGTCTTATCATCCACAAATGGATGGACAAACTGAGCGGACGATCCAGACATTAGAGGATATGTTGAGGTCGTGTGCCCTAGAGCTTCAGGGAAGCTGGGATAAGCATTTACCTCTGGCAGAGTTTGCTTATAATAACAGTTATCATGCCAGTATTCAAATGGCTCCTTATGAAGCATTGTATGGAAGACGATGCAGATCGCCTCTTTGTTGGTATGAGTTGAGTGAGAGGACAATGATGGGACCGAATGTGGTAGATGAGACTACAGAGAAAATCAAATTGATCCAACAAAAGCTTCTTACAGCACAGAGTAGACAGAAAAGTTATGCAGATAATCGTCGTAAGGACTTGTCTTTTGAGGTTGGGGATCATGTCTTTCTCAAAGTTTCCCCATTGACGGGCGTTGGACGCTTAATTCGGGCTAAAAAGTTATCTCCTCGATATATGGGTCCTTTTGAGGTTTTGAAGAAAGTTGGGACGGTGGCTTATCAGTTGGCATTGCCGCCTCAGTTAGCGGGTCTACACAACGTGTTTCATGTGTCACAATTGAAGAAGTACCAGCCAGACCCATCGCATGTGATAGAACCTGAGGAGGTTGAAATTCAAGAGAATTTAACCTACCGGACTGAACCAGATCATATTGTGGATGCTAAGGATAAGCAACTCAGAAATAAGACAATCCGGTTGGTAAAAGTGATTTGGAAAGGGACAGTTCCGGGAGATGCAACCTGAGAGACTGAGGATCAAATGAGGAAGGAATATCCACTACTATTTCCCTAGATATGTTTATCTCTTTGGTTCATGTATTAGCTTGGATTTTGGGGACAAAATCCTTTTTAAAGGAGGGGAGAATGTAACATCCCGAAATTTTAAGACTCGAATTTATAAAAATAAAATAAAATATCTATAATTAAATTAAAATTTAGAATAATTTGATAGAGGTCCAGAGTTTGAATTTTACTAAGCAAAAGTTTAGTTTTATTTGATTTTTAACTATGGGAAAAAATTACCAAAGTTGACCTGGGCTTTTGTGCAATAATAAAAAATGTTGGGCCATTTCTTGTAATTTTTCCCAAACTTTTAGATCAGCTTTTAGAAGAGGAAAAACAGACCAGAAACGAAGAAAAGAAAACAAGGAAAGGAAAGGAAACACGTGAGAGAGAGAGAGGAAGAAGAAAGGAGAAAGAGAGGGAGTTAGGCTCGGATCTAGGAGTCTTTGCGACCGTTGCGAGCTCGGCTACACGATAGGTAAACTTTCTATTTCAATCCTCTTCTCTTTCTCTTAATTTTCTTCAATTTCTGGAAGAGGAGATTTTTGGATTTTGATCCCAAGGGCTTTATTCTTGTAAGCTTTTGTTTCTTTGGATCCTAGGGAGCATGTTTTGAGTTTCTATATAGTGATCTAATTTTGAGTGGATAATTGGATGAAAAGAGGTGTTTTGGGCATAAAATAAATCCTGAGAAATTGGGTTTTTGCTCTTCAATGGTTTAAGCTTATTGATTTAGTTATAATTTTGCTATTTGAGCCCAATAAGATTTAAATTAAGGTTTGGTTTTCATTATAAGGGCTAATGGTGAAAGTTGGTGGCACTAAGTAAAGGTTTTTAATTGATTGAAAATTTTATATAAATTAGAAATTTAGCCTAGTAATGGATAATAAATGATTTTGATGGTTAAGTGATGCTATGTGAATGGTTGGTTAAATATATGGACCATTGGGATGGATTATGGCTCATAGACCTAAGTTGTGTGGTATGAGTTATAGTCTTGATTGATGCTATTTGTCATGATAAGTGATGTGGATCACTTATATGTTGTAGAAAATTATTGGTGGAACTTATTGAGAAGTAAGGAACAAGCCGAGCCCTATTTTGTACAAGGGGAACCCTTTTGGTACCAAAGGGTTGAGGTAACAGGGGAATTTATATTTTTTATTACTTTGTTTTAGCTATTTTTGAATAAATATTACTAGTTATCATGCATTACATGTTTTAAAAGATTAAATGTGCTTTATAAGGGGTTATGGGGTACTACTTTGATTATAGTGCAAATATGTTTTCTAATTGTTTAATAACAATATTTTTATGGAAATGAGATTTATAAATATTATACTACTTTAGAGTGTTGAATGGTCAATACTCAGGAAAGGTAGACAAGAGTAAAAGGCATGATCTCGGTGGGAGTTCACCAATAAGAAGGTGTGAATTTTTGATATTCTATGGCACACTGTCAGTACTCAGTGTTGTCTTACATATTGTGGGCTCAGTGCACTAAAGTGGTTAGTGTATTGAGTGTTCGACACCTCTCAGTAGGGGAGGGAATCCAACATATGAAGTTGAGGTTGAGTGCCTAGGCCAAGGTAGCCCTCACATGGAAAGTAAGTTGGGCTGGCTCTGGGAGGGAGTTAGCTTTAACTGCTTAGGATTCACGTCGAAGGGGCATAGGAAGTTCGGTGGATTAGATCATGCCTTAGATTATGTTTTGTGCCTGTGGAGGTACAAGTAGGTATAAGGTTTACCTGCGAGTTAAAGAGTACCAGGGGGCATTCTGTTGGTCATGAAAGGCCATACCGGCCTAGGTCATGCATACATGCATTTTAAATGGCTAAATTATATACTATGTTGAATTTATTATTCGTTTATTTGATTATGGCTTACTTTGTAATAATCAATGTAGATTTCACTGTTACTGAAACTGTGGTTGTCTCACCCCTTTCTTTTCAATATTCTAGGTCCAAGCGAAGGATCCAGTAGTGGACAGGGAAAGGAGCAAAGCTAGGAGTTTGCTTGTGATTTGTAAAGAACTGCAACTCATTTCTTTTGAGCAAATATATTGTAATGTATTTAAGATTAGGGTGCCAGTAGGATATGATTATGTGTGCGTGTGTGTGAATATGTGTGGATTGTGTGCTTGTGTATGAATTTTTGTCTGTTTGCAGACTTGTGGCTAGGAAACTTGGTTATGGTGTGTGGTTTTGATGGATTTACTTAGTAGACCAAGTTTCTATTACAAGCAGATCTTTATTTTGATATATATGTGATTTTATAAGCAAATGCAAAGTGGTTGCATTGCAAATGGTGTGCTATGGGCAAACATACACCTTGGATAGAGAGAGTGGGTGCGTGGGCCCCACAAGGAGCTCTGAGCCAAGTGAAAATGTTTAGCATATGTATTTATATAAATACATGGTATTTAGATTGATTTGTGACCACCCTTGTATGATTTGTGTATTTTGGAGGTTTAGGGTCCATTTTGGGAAATGGCACCCGGGTGGTCAAATTTTGATGTATGGGGGTTTTCCATCATTTGAATGTTCTATTAGGTGTTTTTAGTCTTATTTGACGTGTCCAAAGTGTTTCCATAGGTTTGTGATCATTAGGATGAGATTTGGACAATTTTGAAAATGGTTTTTTTTACCAAAAAGCTGCACTTTTGCATCCGGGTGTCCGAATCTTAATCTGACCATTGGATTTCTCTAAAATTTGGGTCACAAGTAAAACCTTTTATAAGATTCATGTGGGCTTTGGAATCATGTCGATCGGATATCAGACGAAGAAACGATGCACTCCAAAATTTGGTCTGGAGGTGCTGTCATGACAGCATTAAATTGCTGTCATGACAGCTACAGTGTTGATTTTGTAACCTACACAAAATTCAATCCGTCTGTTGGATCTTTTCAAAATTTAGTATGCTAATAGTATTCTTTAAAAGTGACATGTGGGCTTTAGAATCACTCCGATTGGAGGTCAGATGATGAAATGGTGCACTCCGAAAGTTGGTCCGGAAGTGCTGACAGCAAAAATAATCAAATTTTTAACATGTCTAATTTTAAATCCGATCGTTGGATCTTTTTGAAATTTGGTATACTTATAGTACCCTTTGAATGTGACGTGTGAGCTTTAAAATTACTTCGATCGAAGGTCGAATGACGAAACGGTGCTTTCTGGAAGTTGGCCCAGGAGGGCTGTCATGACAGCAATTTAATGCTGTCATGACAGCATCTTTTTATTTCACTTTCGTCTAGCTTGCTTCCGCGTGCTATAGGTAGAACCTATAAATCTTTTTTTAAAAAGGCTTTAAATATTTACTTTGCAATTGTGTATTTGCTTAATGATTTAAATGGTTTGTTTCCTAAGTTGGTTTTAGAATTAATTCCTTAACCACACTTAGTTTATTTGAATTGTGTGAATTTTTGGATAACACTCGGGCAAGTGTTACAAAAAGCTAATAATTTAAGCAAAACCCAGGGAGCTAGATCGAACCTACCCGAAAAAAGTTAGGGTTGAGCTTGTATATATGAGCTTTTTTTAAAAAAAGGTAGGATAATTTAAGCTCGATTTGAATAAGCCTAGCTCACCTAAATTATCAGCTCTAACTTTTACCCATAAAGATTTATTATTGGTGAGAAACTTCAAATAAAGTTTCAGGATAAACACTTCATTTTGCTTTCTTAAATTTTGTATGCCTAATCCACCTTCATTTTTCTCCCTAGATATATGATCCCACAATATAAGATGGAGGCCATAACTATTGTCCAAATGACCCTAAAAGAAGTTTCAATTGAGTTTTCAATCTCATTTAGTAACTTTCTTAGTAACAGTATGGTTTGCATATGGCATGAGGGTAGGGCTAATATAAATGTAGCTCTACTTACTTTGTTAAGGAACTTCTCTTTCCATCAACAAAGTCTTCCCCTCACTTTATTAATAATAAAAGCAAACATAACGTAAGAAGCCCTTTTATAAAAGAGACATTCCTAAATACATACCCAAATCACATATTGTTAATGATAGGCTCTTAGAGTAGTACATCTTGGTTTAGCATTATTCATACTTTGCTTAAAAGAGTTACAAAATTTGTTCAAGCAATCAGTCATTACCTCCACTTGAGTACCCAGGCCTCTTCAAACAAAATAAGATCATTAACAAAAAAGACAAGTGGGAAAGTAAAGGACTACTAGGACAGAGTTTAATACACACCTATTGCTTATCTTCTACAATGTCTATGATTATGTGATTTAATCTTTCTATACACATATGGCAAAAATTTATGGTGAGATTAGGTCCCTTTGTCTAACTCCCCTTGAGGGATTAAGAGCATTTGAAGGTTCCCAATTCCATAGGACTTGAAATGAGGTAGATCTAATATAGGCCAAAATTAGACTATTAAGACTATTTAATAAACCCACCTACTTAAGTGTATCATAAATGAAGGACCATTCAAGCTTGTCATAAGATTTTTAAAAATCAACCTTCATCGTCATCATGCTTTTAAAATCCCTCTTAAGCTTTATGAAATGAATAACTTACCAAGCAATGATAATGTTATTACTGCTCTGCCCTCTTGCTATAAAGTTGCACTGATATTGTCTAATGAGTTTTCTCGTTACTCTTTATAATCTCATACTTATCACCTTAGAAATTATTTTCTACAAACATTATAGAGTGAAATAGGCCTAAAATCTTTCATCTATTCAGGATGGTCCACTTTTAGAATTAAAACCATATGAGTCTTATTCAACATTGAAATTTGATCTGAATTCTAGAAGGCTTCCTTTTACCAACTTACAAATTGAATTCCCTACTAGATACCAATAGTCTTGGAAGAGAAAAGCTTGGATACCATCTAGGCCTAGGGCCTTGAAGCACCCATATCAAAGACTGCTTCCTTAATCTCCTTACTGGTGACATCCACTATTAACATAGAGTATTCCTGCTCTTCTAGCCTAAGAAATTTATTCCTAGTTGTCACAAAGGTAAACTAATTTTGAGTACCATTGAAGAAATTTTGGAAATATGTCACAGTCAATTTCTTAAGTTCCTTATTACTCGAGATTCATTTAGAATTCAAATCCTTAAGACAATCAACACGATTTTTCCTTCTTTGACAATACTAGAGGCATAGAAGAATTGACATCCAATCCCCCTATTTAAGCCAATTTTACCATGACTTTGGGTACTAAATTTACTTTTCTTAGGCTACCAATTTATTATACTCCTACCATAAATATTTTTTAATGTCCTTAAGCCATTAGTTATCCCTTTTACCTCTAGCCCTTTTAATTTCAGTAATACGGTTAAACAAAGAGCGTTTTTTGGCTGGAATGTTCCCTACTTTCTATTTATTCCACTCTATAGATACAATCATAATCATTCAATATTCTCATTCCAATTGTTAGAGTCTCAAGATTCCTTAATAATATCACCAAAATCCTTCTCTAAAAACCAAGCTGCTTGGCAACAAAAAAGAAGATGGCTTCTGTGAGAATAACCACCAAAATTGCACTTAACAAAAAGAGGCCAATGATCAGAGCCAAATTTACTAAGATGGTAGACTTTTGCAAGAGGAAAGAGTTCCATTGAGAGTTAGAGAAAGCCCAATTAATCCTCTCCTTTATGAGATTCCTTTCCCACATAAAACGTTCTCCCATAAGGTCTAATTTAATGAGATCAAAGATAGAGATGCATTCATTAAAATTTTTCATAAGCAAACTATTATAAGCTGAGCTCATTTCTTATCTTCCAAAGACATATAAGCATTAAAATCACTAATGACTAATTTGATTTTTGCTCAAATTAATAATATCAATCCAAATATTTTTCCTCAAGATATAATTTAGTTCAACATAAATGCAAGAAAGCTAAAAATGCTAATTAGACTAACTTACAGTGACTTCAATGTGAAGAAATTATATAGTAAAAGACTTATATCTAATTGATATTTCATTTAGTTGTCAAAGAAGCTAAATTCCCCCAACATATCTCGTAACTTCCACTTGAATCTAGTTATTGAATCCCAACTTTTGAACAATAACATTACCCTTCATCCCACTAACTCTCGTTTGAGTTAATATCAAAATATTGATATCTTTTTCCTCTGATTAGGTCTCTCAATCTTCATTAAAAAGTTTTTAAAGGCAGAGCCTTGACAATTTCAAGTTATAAGATTCATAAAAGAAACAAAGAGGGGTAAAGAGGATCTCTTTATTATGAAAACCTAAGATCCATCATGTTCTCTGATTTTAGCCACCATACCTTCTCTTTCTTCTTTGTTGGTTTCAAACCATAAGTCTATATTTTTTGATTCAAAAGTGTACTTAGTTGAAACTTGTAAAGGATTGAGAGGTTTTTTTTAGGAGAATTCACAAGATGCTTGGCTAAATCCCTCATGTTACTCGTTATAAAGCTTATCGAAATTTCCCTAAGTTTTAGACTCATGTCCCTTCCTTGTTGTGAGTATTTATCAAGTTTAAGACTGGATGTGTATGCATGGTTAAAATCAAGTGGTCTAGTTCCTTGATTTTAGGTTGAGTTCCTTGATTTCTTTTCAGCCCATGGCCTTTCTTTTCATGTTTCCTTGGCTTCTCTCATTAACAAGCCCAGAAGGTTTACTGGGTTTTTCCTTTAGGGCATCTTCTCTTACTTTATCTTTTTCTTCTTTACTGCCTATAACATTTTTTATGCTCTAAATGAAGGTGAAAATCACTTTCAACTTGCTTGTTACTCTCCTCTTTTTCCATATTCACAATAGGTTTCCTCTTTTTTCTCTACTCTTTGCCACTTTGCATATCTGAGGTATAAGTTTGTTTTTATTTTCTTCTCCACATTGTCGCAGGAGCCTTCCCTTTGTTGTTATTCTTTTTCCTCTAGGCTAGTCATTATCATTAAGATTTGATATGAAATCAAATATGAATGTTAGGGATTCTTTTTATTCCTTGCTATTTGACTTCGTAGCTTCAAGCTTTCTTTAAAACACTTTTCTATCATGTCTACCATAAGGGATCTTAGTTTGAACGTCTTTTTATACTTCATCCAAGATCTATATGCCTCCTCAATTGAGAAGGTCGAGCATGGAAAACAATGAATGTTCAAGTAACTACTCCTCATCCTCTATTGTTTATTCTCCATTTTTGGTATTGTTTTTTGATAAAGATGGCAAGTACATCAACAACGTCACTTAGAGGGAAATTCTCTTGTGTATGCCAAATTTTCCATACTTGAAACTTACGATCTCTAACCCCCTATAAAACTACTAGATACACCTTTTTTTAGATGACAAAACATGATTGCATGGTTTTATTGAGGCTTATTTCCATACTAACTCTCGTGAATTTTCCCCTTTCCACATGTTGTTGTTGCTTTGATTTAAGCTAAGATGTTCAAGTCCACCATTAAACCCTTTCCAATCATGTTTCCCAATTCAAACATAAAATTGCTCAAAATAATAGTGCAATGGCAGAGAATAAGCTCAAACTCAAATGGTTAATTTCTTCACTTTGTTGCAATATGGATTAAAATTTAGGCTCCACCTCTAGATGGCTAGATAATGGCCTCGAATTATTCAAGGTCCATAAAATAATAGCCTTATACAAAGTTCTCTATCTCCTAACTTTAAAACAATAATCATTTTCTAAGTCTATGAGTTCTCAATTTTGTGATTTGAGCATCTAAAATAACCTATCTTTCATTTTGCTTAAGTTAACCGGAACCTAGTGAGAACTAAGGCATTCGTTGTAATGTCTATCTTGACTTTACCAATAATCACCTCAAACAATTACTACACACAACAATAGTGAGAAGTCATTAATTCCTCTTAACCTTATTGTAATCACAAAAGGGTTAAATTAATTAAATATTTGAAATACAATTGCAAACTTTTGAGATTCCAAAAATTCTTCAAATTCATAGTTTGAACCCAAATTAATTAGTCTTTAAAAGCATAAGAAGCATGGAAGGACAAAGAATGACATAACACAAAAAAGGGATAGAAAAGTCATTTTCCATACATCTGACATACATGCCACAGCTTGAGGTTTATATGCTACGTATATGACACATAAAGCTTAATTTTGCTTCAATGTCATACACCACAACTTATGCAAACATGTCGTGGTGCATATACCATTTCATGATACCAAAAGTTTTCATGACAACTTTTTGAGCCAGCTTTTGGCGTGTGCTATTCTTGCATCTGATATTTAATTGGAGTGATTCAAGCGTTTACGTGAAGCTTATTTGATAATTAAGCTAATTGCACAAGTTTTATTTCAATTTGATATCCCATTTAAAAATTGAATACTTGAATGTAAAATGACCATTTTAAAGTAGTTTCATACATTCAAGTTGCCCAAATCTCAAAACTTATATTATTAACCAATTTTAAGGCTTGAACCAAGTCAAATGAACCATTATACATCTAATTGAACAAACATAAACACAATAAAATATTATATTCAAGATTTCACCACAATTCCTTGATTTCACACAAATAGGGCCATTTCATGAAATTAAACATATTTCATTACTAGGTCAAATCTTCACAACACAGTACATCTAATCACAACAACATACACTTGTATTCCTATTTTAGCTTATTTCCATAATGTTTTCTTCAAACATACACATAAGGCTTAAATATCACAATATACATTACAAGTGTGGTTCAACCATATATACATTTATACCAACTTAGTGTTTGTATTAATATTTTAGCTCTTAAACATGTATCCCAAAACATATATTCTCAGGTTAAAATATCAAATACACAACTTATAAAAGTACCATGTAAAATATATGAAATCCCTAATTGGCAATCATATATTTACATGTACGTTCACATACACAACCCAAAATAAGGGCATTATTAATAGTAGACTAACTACTTTTTGACAGGCTAGAACTTGTAAAATAATAACTATAGGGTAAGATAAATGTCTTAATAACCAGAATGATTCACATTACTCATTAATAGGCAAAATTATAAACAAGTATTAAAGTAAGGTATTTAAAACAATTATAGTATATCATAAATAGACATATCACGTAAATAGCATGCAAGATCATAAATTCCATCTAAACCTTCGCTACTCTTGATTGAATTTGTAGACTTTACCACTAGACCAAACCACCTCATTCGGTATGCTCACTTTCAGTGAAAGAGTTACTCAACTAAACGCACTTTACCACTTTCACACTATGGATTTCTCCTATCACGCATAACTGCCTATATGTCTATGGAAATAGTTTGACCATATGAGTTTTTTTTTATCACTTCTTCCCAGGGTGAATTCCTACCCTCGTATTATGATTTTCACCATAATCACCATATCATACAATACCAATTCACCATAATCATCATGTATGTACAAATCACATTACCACAATTTATCAAGAAAAAATGCTCTAGTTTCAATTTAGTAATCATGCATTAGTTAATACTTTTACTCTCTTATTAAAAAAACATTTAGGCATGCATCACCTTTTAGTCCACATATGCTCTTATTACTTCCTTAATGTCAAGAAGATCCTAACTACTAAAATCTACAATATGAAGCACTATATGTCATTTTTTTCAAGTTAACGTTAGTACTTCTGAGTAGAATTTAACTAGATTTAGCTACCCACAACCCATATCATTTATCGTTGAGCTATTCAAAGCTACAACCCACTTATTATTCTCAATTAGCACTTATAAAACTCAATTACTCACTTAATCCACTCCTATAACTTCAAATTCCTAAAATCAAGTTAAGGTTTATTCAACCTACAACACCCAACCCCTTAAACTTCAGAAAATCACTCATCCCAAGATAAAGAAACTTAAATCAAACTCTTGGAGTCATATGCAAGCCTTTAAACATAGATCCCTAGCCCCTTCAACTCAAGACAACTATGCACACTCTCAAATCCTGTGAAAACAATATGCAAAGGTAGAAATGAGGAGTAGAAAGCTTACCCCAAAGTTTGGTCTAACTTAGCTTTCAAGATCACTCAAATTAAGGCCTTAGCAGAACATATCTTTTTTCCTTTGAGCTCACCAAAACATAAGCCTATCTTCTAATTTCTCAACTAAATTTCACACTTCTTAAAGCTAAAATTATACCACATGCCGCGACATGTGTGCACAAGCTATGATATGTGATACAATAAGTAATTCTCACTTTGCCCTATGCTATTCAAACCTAATTCCATCAAATTTTTGCCCTAGTCCAATCTTGAAGCTATCTATGATCCAAAATGTTAATTAACAACTAAAAATATGATTAACTTAATTAATTCACAAATTTACTAATTTATTCTTAATTAAAAATTAGGTTTCCAAATTAGAAACTTGAAAAGTTACATCCTTCCAAGGTAAGCATAGTTGTGTCAGTATATCAATAGGCAAGTCCATCTTAAGAAGGGAATCAACAATCTTCTTTTGTGCCTCAATAAGGATAGGTGTCGTATCCTCTTCCTCCTTTAGCCATTCTTTCATCTGTTCTTCAAAATCTTGTTCAAACTTCTCCTTCCCTGTAAGCTTTTCCTTATATGAAGTCTGCGTTTTTTGGTGTTTTGAAGCATCGTCTTGCATCTATTTCTTCTCACCTTGTGTTTTTGAAGGCTCAGCTTCCTTCATGTCCTCATCCTTAGAGTCTTTTGCTTTGTCTTCCATAACCATATCAGAACTCATCTTTTTTATATTCCTAGCAACCACATCTACTTCCTCTTTTGGCAAACCCCTACCCTCATGTCCAGTTAAAGAATCAATTGAGGCTAAAGGATTCGAGCTCACACTCTTAATCTCACAGCCTTTCTCGCTTATCTCTCTCTGTACACATCTTCTACTAATATTCGGTGAACGTGTTAACATGTTAAAAAAATCATGTGTAACTTTTCAATTTTTTTTCTAATTAATTTATCTGAAGTTGATGATAAAGGATTAATCAAGGAAACTCTTTTGAGATGAAAGTTTAAGAGGAATTAGTAGAAAAAAAGATTATAACAACCTATTTAATTAAATTAAATTACCCAACAAGCTAATTAGAGTTAAACTATTTGATGGATTATTTGAAGCAACAAATAATATCATTTTGAAATGGGACTTTTTGCATTTGACTGTAGACATTTCAAACTTTTCATTGATTTCAAATTCATAATTTTTGAAGATTTTGGAGAATACATTATGAAATTTTAAACATTATAATGTTACGGCTAAAGCATATTTTTAGTCATTTAATTTTGCGCCAAATTTTATTTTGATCTTTTAATTTTATAAATTTTTTTAAAATCTTTTAACCCTAATACTGTTAATTTCATTATAAAAAAATTATATATTAAACTTTCAAACATAAACAAGACGTTCTCAAATGTTAACATGTTAAGTTTAATTTTTTTTAAAATAATAATAATTGATATAAAAATTAATCATTTAAAACTATTGGTATTAGAATTAAAAAAATTAAAAAAATATTTTTTAAAATTAAGAGTTTAAATTAAAATTTTATATAAAGTTAAAGGATCAAGAGTGAAATATCTTTGGTTGATGAGTAATAAAGAAATAAAAGTGGGATGTGTTATCAAAGCAAAAGGAAAAAAACGATACCCCAAAAAAAAAAAAAAATCCATTCCCAAGTACCCAGACCGTTTTGTTTTTCTGGGAGATCAACATTTGACCGTTGAAGACGCACCAATTTTAAAAACCAAAACCAAAAACGGAACTAGCCGTTACGCTGATTATCTTCGAAGCCCTAATCTAGTGCGCCTCTTCGTGCAAGTGTTTCACAAATCGCATCCCACCAGTTTTGGGTTTTTTCTTCTATTCATCGTTCCTATTAATCGATTCAACCAAATCTCCCGCTTTAACATCATAACTCATCCGATCCAGTATCATATATTCTTGTCGATTCGAACATAGCCTCCTCTGTTTGCAATAGACATGGCCTCAAGAACAGTCGCTAAGGATATCATCACTCTTCGGGGTTCTGCTGCGATAGTTAGCGAGTTCTTTGGTATGTTAACTCTCCTTTGTTCTCTCGTACCGATTCCTTTCATCCAGAAATGGTTTGGGGTTTTCCGATCTGATTTTTTCTTTTTTAATTTTTATTTCTCCTGATCAGGATATGCTGCCAACAGGTGATCAATTCTGAACTAAATCTCTCGCTCACTATCTCTCGCGCTCGGTTTCAATTTTTTGTGTGGTTATACTGATAACAATTATTTTGATTGGAAACCTTGTCTCAGTATTCTTTACAATCGAGGAGTTTACCCAGAAGAAAGCTTTTCGAAGGTCAAGAAATATGGCCTCCCAATGTTGCTCACACAAGATGAGGGGGTCAAATCTTTCATTGCCAATCTAACTGCTCAGCTTACTCGTAAGGCCCTAATTCCTTCTTGGTATTCGACGATTGACGGTGGTTGATTAGCGTAAATTGGAACTTGAGATTTATTTGTACTAGGCAAAAATAGTATTAAACTTGCCCGCTTCCTTATCATTTTGATGCCGCCAATTCCAACTGAACTGAAGCACTTTTTGTTGTTTTGAAGCCTTTTCTTATACTATGATGGGACATGATTGAAACAATTCGTGGAGTGCCGAAATTTTGGGAACTGTAAATTTATAGCGACTTGGTAGTTATAGGATTAAATATATTTCCAGTTCATCATCTTCTTAATGCTGCCAATTCCAGCTGAACTGAAACAGAGCAGTATTTTAATGTCTGGAAACTTTTTTCTTAATGCCATGCTTGGAAGTGATTGAAGAAATTCACAGAATAACTTTATTTGGAGGCTTTAAACTTACTTCGACTTTATCATTGTTAGTATCAACAGACCCACTGGCCTTATCTGTGCTGTCAATTTCAACTTAACTGTGTGTGTGTGTGTGAGTGAGAGAGAGAGAGAGAGAGTAATTTTGATGTCTTAGACCATTACTGACGATTGAAACATCCGAATCTCTCATGTTGTGAAGAATGGCTTGAAGCTGGGAAGTTACAGAGGGTTGTCCTCGTTATAATGAGCAAGGCCACTGGTGAAGTCCTTGAAAGGTGGAATTTCAGCATTGAGACCGACTCTGAGGTTGTTGAAAAAGGGTAAAGTAACCGAGTCGCTATATGAATTTTCGTTGTCATCTTTTGTCGGGAACTACGAAACACAGGCACTTGAAAAATGAAGCTTTGTTTTATTGTTCAGACACTTGAAAAATGAAACTTTGTTTTATTTTATACACTTGTGTTAGATGAAACTCAACAATATGTTTTTCGTCTTCTTATTAATTCTAGTGTCTGAAGTACTCTGCTCTTCATTTATGCTTTTCTTTTTGATTTGATCTTTCAGTGTATCAAGGGAAAAGAGTGACAAGGAAATAATGAGAGAGATACAAGCAATTATGCGACAGATTGCTTCAAGCATTACCTATTTGCCATGCCTTGATGAAACTTGTAAGGAATCGATAAGCATCATGGATAGAAAACTTCCCACCTCTGCATTTTCCCTCGTTTCTTCCTCTTAACTAAAACGAAACATAACATCGATATGGGGTCCGCTTGTTTCAGGTGTTTTTGATGTGTTGGCATACACTGACAAAGATGTGGCGGTTCCATTCACTTGGGTTGAGAGTGATCCAAAACTTATTGCAAATCCACAAATGGTGAAATTGCATTCCTTCGATACCAAGGTGAGCAATCTACATGCAGTTCAACTACTTGTATGTTCTGTGGTCACTCACAAATTCCCCCCCCCCCCTTCTTATTTTGCAATGCAGATTCATAAAGTTGATACTCTCGTTTCCTACAAGAACGACGAGTGGGATGAACAGTAGATTCATACTTATTTTCCTGATTTTGTTCTATTCCTGTGTTTGTCTACCGTGAATTTCTATTCACAAATTGTCAGAGTGTCTTAGGTCTGTCCATGCGTATGATGGTCAACCCAATCTGAGACAGTACAAACCGCTTTTCTGTTGTATTGTTCAACTTGTTTGTGGCTGCAAGAAATGTGCCACGTATGCCAAAATTGTAGTTGACTATGATTTCGGTTGTGATGATAATTCCGGGCAAACACTGATCAGAGTGTGATCGTAATAGAAAATTCTTCGTTAAATTAGTATAATGATTCGTTAACTTCTTGGTTATAATGTTCTTGTTTAAAGCTCAGGCATTTGCTGACAGCGGATAAATAAAGGGGTTTCAAATCACATCATCTGCTGCATTTTTGCAAACCCTAAACCCACAAAAGGGGGGGAAAATTCCCTTTGATATAAAAAAATTCGTGCTATTTTAATGAGAAATCAGATGAATTTGCAAGCCATCTTGAAAATTGATTAAATGCTCTTGCGACTTGCTTTTGTCGTTTTACACCCAAAAAAAAAAAAAAGGACACTTGTGCTGTCGACGAAGTTCAGTTTCCAGTTTCCTATGATATTGGAGAGGTCTGTAATATTTTTGTCGAACACTGCGATATTTTTCTAACAATGGTAACTTCTCTAACAAGAAGATTATAGCACTAGAAATTGCTTATTTACATACATGCTGGATCTACAGAGAACAGCATAAACTATGCACATCAATATTCCTACAAATATACTTCCAAATAAAACCCCATGATTGTGCTGCATGAATCTCAAAGAGATATATACAGTCCCCTAAGTTCTCTAGACATATTAAGCGGATAGCCGAAGATTGACATACCATGTGCACCTGTCTTCAACTCACACCACGGTACACGGCACCAGGTTGAAGATCATCCAAGTTGTCAATGTTTCTATATCCATCGAATTCCCTTAGACAAGTCCAGCCCCGTCGGGCCATAAAATCACGGTGATCTTGTTCGGTGTAAAAGATTTTCTCTTCAGTATGAACATGGATTTGGTCAGACTCATCATAGTGGCATACTTTAATGGCCATTCCTGCAATCATAATTTCAAGTCTTACTCAGCAAGCACACACTTTGAGTATGAGTTTCAATTTTTCACATGCAATCAATCGTTCAGATTAATAATGGGACCACGAACTAATGAGCTGATCACCTAGCAGGAAATGACAAAGTTTACTCCATTTTTATTTGTGTGTTTGAAAGAGTTTACTCCTTATTCATGGGTTTCGTTGCTGACTGAACCTAACTTCCTGGCACTGGCTAAAAGTTACATGATTCAACAGAGCAGATTGCTCAGTAATTATTGATGGACTAACATCAATGGCATTAGGTAAATCAAAATAAACCAACAATTATTCTCGCTCCATTCCATCCTCAGCCGTCTGTGCATGGAAGTAACGCACTTGTCAGAACCAACTTGTGTCTACAAAACAGAATGATTTCTAGAAGATTTAAATAAGCTTAATATACCTTCATCAAGGTGAAGAGTGTAATTTCCTAGAGGCATATCTCGGTCAAGACTCCTTATTATCTGGTATTCATCCTCCAACCAAAACAAACGTTTGCTTCTCAACCTAAAAGCAGCTCTTATTGCCTCTTTGATGGCTTCTGAAGTACCATCAATGCCTATTCTTCTTGTATAGTCGCCCCATTTGACTGTTATAACCCTTCCACATGATTGACCTTCCCCACCTGCTAAAAATATTGAAGATGAATAAACAAGAAAAGTATTAAGATAAAGTCAAATGCTTCTACAAAACAACAACAACAACAACAAGCCTTTATCCCATTAGGTGGGGTCGCCTACATGGATTGCAAAACGCCATTGTGCTCTATCATTTATTAAGCTTTTAAGAATATTATTAATTAAGAGATCACGTTCAACAACTTCCAAGAGTGTTCTCTTAGGCCTTCCTCTACCTCTCTTAATCGGACTCAAAGTTATATGTTCCACTCTTCTCAAATGCTTCTACAAAACAAAATGCTTTAATGTCGCCCAAATTTCCATTTTCCAGAACGGAAAATCAAATAAAATAGCATTCAGCACCAAAATTTAAAAGAGGATAATTTTGGAAACTTCTTAGGAAAAAGAACATGGTTTATAAAAACAAAATAGGGTTTAAGGGTTCACTGTGTGTGGGAAATAGGAACCTTACAAGACCCGTTTGTTAGAACATTTACTCCAAGTTTCTACCCAAAGTTAATATGGCCTTTATTGTATTATAATTACCCTTATTAAAACATTAAATTAAGATAAATGAATAGATGAAAAAAATATTAAGGAAAGGAAAAAAAATAATTTATTTACAAGGACGAACTTAACCTAAGATGAGAGCCTAAGGCATATGTAACAGTTAGAGGACATCAAAATTCACGTAATTCAAAAGGTAAAAATGTGTTACTTGGTTGGTATTTTTTTAAGGAAAATATATTATTTATTTTCATAATAATGAAATGAAAGCAAAATGAGTGAGCTTACATTGTGCCAAATTCCATTCAAAATCCATCATATTGATTTTGACCATGAGAACTTCACCTCCATGAACACACTTGTTTGAATTAAATATGAAAACAATGACTTCAGCCCTCAATAAAGAACATGTTCCATGTCTTCTAATGGCACTGAGTCTGATACATTCAATTTCACACAAAGGCATCATATTGCATTATATTCCTATGGCTTCCTTTCATAATTTTTGGGCAGATATGCGAAAGCAAATTAAAACCAAGAAAGGGAAAAGAAGTACCAGGCAAAAGAAAGAAAGCGAAGAGCAAAATCAAGGCAAAGCCTATCACTAAGCAAAAGCAAGTCAATCATGTTATGCTCTTGCATCATCCACTATAACGCTAGCATACCAAGAAAATGAGAACAAAAAAATAATAATAATAAGAATAATAATAAGTAATAAAAGGAAAGAGAAGAGGAAATAAAACAGGAAAGTACAAGAAAAAAGAAATTAAAAAAAAAACAACACAAGCATTAGTCCTTTCAAATCATATTGAATTCAACCCACTAGGCGTTAGTGTTGAGTCTGATGCATATGATCTCAACCAAGAGAGCGTACGCCTTCCTTGGATATATTGGAATGTTAGAGAATGGGATACAAGATAAAGGAGAAAAACAAGATGTTTTCTACCTATTCCTGCCCATATTGTCACGAGAAGGGATGAAACAACAACAACAACAATAACAAGCCTTATCATGTACGATGTCAATGAGAAGGGATGAAAGAAGAAAGAAAAAAATTTCTACCTTTCCAAGCAAGCTCTAATTCTCTCTTTCTATTCTTCTCTCTCTCTCTCTCTCTCTCTCTCTCTCTCTCTCTCTGCACCTCAATTTTCTTGTCTCCCTCTTGCTCCAATTCTTTTGTCTCTCCCCTCCTCCTTCCTCCTCCCTTATATAGACACACATAGGGTTTATCTCATTAATGACTCAGCCTCACCAAATCAAAATTATTTTCATCATCATTGATTCAAATGATGAAGGAATCAAAGATCATATAAAAGGAAGGTCTTAAGAATGCATAATCTTTGAAATTATTATTGGGAATTTTATAATCTTTGAAGGTCATACTGATAAAATCACTTGACAAAAAACATGGCTCAACAAAAGTAAGTCACTTCAAACAGTTTCATATGTAATACTATTAATTGAGAACCTTTAGCCATGCAACATTAATATTTCCTGTTTATTGTCACTTTCTTCTCTCTTTGTGATCAAGCACACATCAAACAAGGAATCTATATATAGCTTACCGCTTATAGGAGTTTCTCTCCAACTCCAAGGAGGAACTCCACTTGTGGCAACAGTATCAGCTGCAGTAATTGCAAGAGGATGTTCATCGTGATCCAAACGATTCTCAAGATTGAGTGTTGATCTGCCAGTGGCTGAACCTGAACGCCAGGTACTTGAGTAACATGAAACATACGAAGTGCCAAAGACTACCACGGAAGGAATAAACAGGATATGTGTAAATGAAGTCAAACATATATCTAATTCAAGCTTTTTTGAAAAATAAGAATACTTCAATCAGTTTACAGTTTTAATGTCTTCTCTAAATTGGATTAAATGATGATGATTAGTGTTAAATCATTCTTAAACATTAAAGGGCTGCAACAAACAGATGCTAAGTTAGGGTAAAAAACCGATAGAGGACAATTTGTAATAGTTTGAGATAAATTGTAAATTACATCACTAGCCTGGAAACCTATTTATAATCACCGAACCCAGGAATCCCAAAGTAAAATAAAAATCCCCTACAGGAAAATCAATTTCACAAGGATTCCTAATTTTACTTTCTTTCTTTCTTAATGTTTCCTGCATCAAATTGCATTTAGTAATACGAATACTTCCGATTGCTATATGAAATATGAACCAAAAAAGAAAAAAAAATCATCATCATCATAAAGTTAACAAGTTTCCATGCGCATTATCATGACCAAAAAACCCTTCATTCTCATGCTCTAGAAGCATTTCATTATTTATCCCACTGTTCCTATCATCACGTGGAAACAACCACTAGTTGCCGACAAACCTCAATTCCACATGCATATTTTGTGTTCTTGATCCCTTGAAGATATTGAAATTCTCAGTAGTAGTTTTAGGGATTGTAATTGGGGAGTTTTACCCTGGTATTTGAAAGGTTGGTGGCAATTATTGAAGGTAGGTAATAATAGTTTTAACTTTTCTGTTAACGTAACAGTATTTAACCATCAGACCATTAATACCAAAAAAAGAAATTGATGGAAAAATGATGCAGGTTTCATGCGATCTAAATGCAGCAAACACTTACCAGTGCAATTGACCAATAACTAAAATCAAAATTCCACAATCAAATTATGATCCTAAATGATATATAGCAACCATTATCAAATATGAAATTTTTCAGGAAATCAAACAAAATTTGGAGAGGAACTTTTATATTGATATACCTTCAACAGGCCCAAAAGAAATGCTGGCATCCTCCATACCTGTACAGCCACATAACTAGTCAAACAATCTTTTTGTAAAGGAGAACGGAGTAAGTTCATAAGCAACAAACATTAGAAGGGCATGACTACCACCAAAACCATGATTTTGATGGTTTTCAACATGAAACCAAACATGCACTAAAACTTCATTTGAATCGGAAAGCTATCCTGGACTGAAGCAAGATCACCATTCAACCTCTAAATTTTTGGGACTATAATTTCTGCCTGATGAGCCACATACAGAGTTAAGCATCAGCATGAAACAATATTTTATCCCTGAAGCTCCATTTAAATTTCATTTTTGTCCCTAATGTTTTTTCAGGTGTCCATTCCTATCCTAAGGTGACAGTAACATGATACTGCAATCGTGGAGATATTTGATATACTATTACTATAATAAAATCAATGTAATAAACCTCTATCACAAGAGAAAGGAGCATTCTATTTATAAATTCCTGCATGGCAGATCCAATGAATTTTTTTTAGAATCTCCTAGGCCACTAAAGTGGTATCAAAGCCGATGTTTGACCATGATAGGTATATGGTGACCCAGGTCTGGCGATCGGGAGGCAGTCACATAGAAGCAAAAGCTCAATGGTAAGGCTCTTGTGTCAGCATGTCATAAACCCACACTTAAAGGAGATGTTGGGATCAAGTATGAAAAGAAAGTAGAAAGAAATCGCACGTTGAATATATTTGGGATGGAGGGGAAATATATAATGGGAAAAGACCATAAACCTAATGCCAGAGGTTTTGGGTCAAGAGGAATTATCAAACTCACATATTTTCTTAGAAAAATACAATAAAGAGAAATGTGTACTGGATCTCTCCGATGTCTGAGACACCCCCAAGTGCCAGCAAGCCTTAGAGTCAGCTGGTTTTTGCAATTTTTGCTGAAACTTATGAATCCTATAAATCAAATAATAGAGATGCCATCTTGTCTGCTCAATTTTTTCAGAATTCGGAAATGATTAGCGGATTTGGCGTCATGCATAAGGCAGTCTTCTCCAATTATAACTTGCACAAACAGTAAATAATTTTGTTGTTTAGCCTATAGACCCATTCCCTTTTGTGAGAAAAGAAGTACAACCTAACAAAACGATGGCAGGATATTTCATGACAAAACCAAATTTGTTAGAATTCAGAAACGATAGGACAATAAACAGCTGAGCAATGCTGCTCGGACAATCCCTCTTCACAAAATGTGCGAATCACCCACATAGATTCAGTCACAGGCAAATCAGAATTGCAAGTTGCAACACAAGGGAACAGTGGATACCTTTATCAGAGAAGTGCATATAGGATTCAACCTTTGGAGGAGTAAGGCTCTTGTAGCACACACTCTTGCTCCTCTCTTTCAAAATCTCCTCGATGTCTTTGTAATACGACATCTTAGCGGACCCAGCTCCCCTATCTTGATGCTTCGCCTTCTTAAACTCCTTTAGCAGATTTCTCCACTTATCCGTACACATAGTCGGAGATCGATCAAATCCCTTATCTCTCATCTTCGATGATATTTGTTCCCACAAGTGCTTATTAGATTTGGAGGTATTAAACAGCCCATCCATTTCCCGACGAAAAGCAATGAGATTTCTCGTCTCGTCTTGTACCCAAGTCTCAGCGCGCTTCTTTGGCGCCTTAATTTCAACCTCGTGGTCCTCGCCACTACTGTCACCGAGGATCATTTGATGTTGCGGAGGTTGTTGAAGTGGCGGCGGCGGAGGAGGGAGTTCGGCATTGGACGCAACCTCAATCATCAAATCTGGGGTTGCTTCTTCTTTGTAGAAATCGATGGGCCGGGGTTTCTCCGATAAATACATCCAAACAGAAACGAAATTCAGAGAAAGGCGAGTATCAGGAGTTAGAGTTTGAAAAGCATTAGACTAAAACAGAGAGTTGCAGAGAACGCAGTAGCGTATTGCAGTGATAGTGAAGTTGAAGCTTTCGCATATGGAATCAGATGGGCTTGTCTCTTCATGTCTTCCGCTTCCAGTCCAACATTTTCCAGCTGATTTCATCTTGCGTGTCGGTTTCAACATTCAACAGCAAATCAATCAATTTCAATATGAGAAGCTTTATACGGAGCCAACTTTCTTTTTCCTTTTTTTTGGAAAATCAACAATCAAGACTCGTAAAAGAACCAAAGCACTCTTGATTTATATAAATTAACTTTACTTGTTAATATGGCCTACTTGTCAATACATGATCGGTAAAGTTATGGCCATGAGTTCATTTAATAATGTTAGACAATAAATATATATATATATATATATATATATATAATAATCTAAGTTCAACAAAATGTTTCCTTGTTAATTTCTCAAGGAAAATTATTATTTTATTGTATTTACTTGTTAATTTAATGTGACCAATTACAAATTAAAAAGTTTAAAAATTTATGTACTTTACAAATTTTTATTTATAAATTCACATTTCATTTGCAAATTCACATTTAGAAGTCATTAAAATAACTTATTTATATATGTAATAAATTTAATTTTAAAACCATTTTTTGTTATAGAATAACTTGTTAATTTTTAAATAGCACTTGTTATTTTTTAAAATTTATTTATTCATCTAACATGATCACTAATAAATTAAAAGAATTAAAAATTCATAAACTTTACAAGTTTTTATTTATAAATTGACATTTAAAAGTCATTAAAATCACATTTAAAAGTCATTAAAATTACTTATGTATAAAGGTAATAAATTTAAGGCCCATTTGTTTTAACGTATTTAATAAAAAAATCACTTATTTGTCAAAAAATTTATTTTATAATTTTTTATTATGTTTGTTTAAATTTTTAAAAATAATTAGAATCTAAAAAATATATATTTTTAATTATTTTAAAAAGCTACTTTGAATAGCTTTTAAAAATAATATAATGTGATAAATAGGAGAAAAGGTTTTAAAGGGGCAAGATATGGAAAGATATTATAAAATTTAAAAATAATATAATAATAAATTATTTTTATAAAAAAGTCAAAGAAGATATTATAAAATTTTAAAATAACTAAGTAATAATTACTTTTTTTATTTTAACTAAATATAAAATAATATATGCTTTTTATAAAATCTCTTCAAAGCTCTTTTTATAAAATATCTAAACTACCAAATTACTTGTTTTTTAATATTAAACAAACAGACCCTTAATTATAAAACTATTTTTTCATAGTATAATAGTAGCTTATTAATTATTAAATAGCATTTGTTATTTTACAAAATTTACTTGTTAATATGATATGAACAATTATAAATTAAGAGGTTAAAAAATGCATTAAAAAGTAAACTTACCAATCATGTATTGACAAGTCAACGTTATGTAAGATACATAAATTTTTAAACCTCTCAATTTATAATTAACCATATTAGATTTATAAGTAAAATTTTGAAAATAACAAGTGTCATTTAAAATTATCAAGTCACTATTATGCTATAAAAAAAGTTATTTTAAAATTCAATTTGTTACCTATATACAAAAGTGATTTTAATGATTTTTAAATGCCAATTTATAAATGAGAACTTGTAAAATACATAAATTTTTAAACTTTCTAATTTGTAATTAGCCATATCAAATTAACAAGTAAAGTTTAGAAAATAACAAATATCATTTAAAAATTAACAAGTCAATGTTGTGCTATTACAAAAAAGTGATTTTGAAATAAAATTTATTACCTACATGAATAAATTATTTTCATAACTTCTAAATGTCAATTTATAAATGAGAATTTATAAAATATATGAATTTTTTAAGCTTTTCCATTTGTAATTGGTCATATTAAATTAACAAATAAAGTTTGAAAAATAACAAGTGTCAAGAATTAGCAAGTTACTATTATATTATAATAAAAAAGTAGTTTTGAAATTAAATTTATTGCCCATAAGAACAAATTATTTTAATGGCTTCTAAATGTTAATTTATAAATGAGAACTTTTAGAGTATATGAATTTTTAAACATCTTAATTTGTGATTGATCATGTTAGATTAACAAGTAAAGATAATAAAATAACAACTTCCATTCAAGAATTAACAAGTAAATTTTCTATTATAAATTGGAAGTAGTTTGAAAATTTAGATTACTACATATATTAACAAGTAAAGACTTTGTGGCTCGATGGCCATCACAATTATATTTTATGGGTGGCCAAGGGGTTATGGGTTCAAACCCCTTGACCACCTTTCCCACCAATTAATTTAAATCAATTGGTCATCGCTGTTAGAACTATAGTGACTAATTATCGTTCGTTAGTCTAATGGTCAGCACTAGTAATCATAAGGTTGACTTTTCATTTTTTTTTTAAAAGTAAGGGTATTCTTGTCATTTTACACTCAAAATTATGTAATGTTGCTTAAGTAATAAAAGTCAAGCTTTTTAAAAATACACTTCCTCCTTTTTATAATTATTATTTTTTATTACAAATTTTTTCATCCAAGTCTAACTTTAATAAAAAAATATGTTTTTAAAATACATATATTTAAGACAAAAAATTAAAAATTTATTAAATTTTTAGATATATTGTTAAATTTTTTATTTTTTAGCTTCAATAACTCATTTAATGTTATGAATTATCTTTTTAAAGTATTGTGTTTAAAATTATAAGGCATTTCATGTCTTTTAATTTGTAATCAATATAGTTTTTCTAAAAATACTTATTGTGCTTGGATTAGTGAGGATTTATATTTGGTTCAAACCCTTCATTTAAATATAAATTTATTTCTTATTACAATTTATTTGTAATTTTAAATTTTCTTTGCACTCTAATTATTTTAAAATCTAATTACTTCAAATATATTGTTCTATTCATATTTTTACAATTCGAGATTCTCATATATTTTTCATCTCTTATTCATGTCGATTGTTGATAAAAAAATAGAAATATTTTTGTTCCGAATCTAAACTCAGCTATTTTTTAATTTGAAATTTTTTTAACTATCCAAATAAAAAATTTTAAATACATTGATTTTAATTGTGATATTTTAAATTTAAAATTTAAATCCAAAAATTACCCTAATTAAATGTGTGATTAATATGATTATTTAACTAAGACAATATATTAAATAAGGATAAATATAAAAATAATATATAATTTCATATGTCATTAATTGACTTATGGAGATTGTAACTTAGTTAAAAATATATCATAAAATTGAAGAAAAAGGGACTAAATAGCATCTAGGATCATAAATATATAATATTCTCTTTGTCTCAATTTATAAAATATTTTTTTATGAAAATTTGATGTCTCAAAATATATCTAACATTTTGAAGGAAAAAAAGGTGTTATTAGTTATAATTATTCTAATATTACTTATGATTATTTTATTTTTTAAATATTCCCTCACTATCTCATTAATAAAATATATTTTTAGAAGGATAGAGAAAAATTAAGATTACAAAATTATATTTAATAAATTTATTAGTATATGTTATAAATTGAGATGGAAAAGGCAGTATACATGTATCCGGGGGTGGATCTGCTTTGAAAAGCGGCCCATTTTGAAACAAGTTGGTTTGGGCATGATGCGTTTATCTTGTGTATCAAAGAAGGATGGCTTATTTTCAAGGAAAAATGTCAACCAAAAATCTCTGGAGAAAATGCATATTAGTCAAGAATAAATATTTTAAAAATTTTTTATTGCAGTACTTTAATCCTCAAATAAAATTATGAAAAAAAAATTATCCTTAAAGTTTAAAATTTAAAAACCACCCCCCACTATCGCTAGTGTCAACTACCAAAAACTTTAATAGTCGTGAGGTCGTTGAATCTTCAACTCTAATAATACTTTTATTTAAAAATAATTAATAAAGGTGATTAAGAAAATGTTTGATCTTATAACTTTTTAATTATTTAAAAAGTTTGGTGGCCTAAAAAAAGATATGAAATAAAAGACTAAAGTTAAGAACAGGAGGAACTAAATAATATCCAATAAGGCACTTTAGCTTTAGAAGGCTACAACTTCAGTATGCCTGTGCCAAGGTGATGTTAGAATGGCCACCAAGCCAATTTAATTATATATAGTAAAAAAATATAAGTAGTAATTTAAACTTCAAAACTACTTTCATATTTTAACATACAAGTGTGTTATTAATTTATAAACGACACTTGTTATTTTATTAATATTATTTATTAATTTGATATAGATAATTATAAATTAAAAGTTTTAAAACTTCATACATTTTATTTGTTAAAAACATAAGTGTATTGTTGTTAATCATGAATAATTATTATCAAAAATTGAATAAATATTTGTTGATAAACGATTGACACATACAATCAAACATATTCTATTAGTTTTCTAACTTATTTAAATTTGAATGGGTTGTTGTTAATTTTAAATGAGACTTAAATGGATACTTATTTATAAATGACTAATATTTATACAATTAAGCTCATCTTATTCATTTTTTTAAGTTGTTAAAGCTTGAATGGAGTGTTATTAACTTCGAATGAGTTGTTGTTAAAATCCAAATAAATACTTGTTGATGAAAGATTAATATGTACAGTCATGCCCATCATATCTATTTTTCTAGCTTGTCAAAATTTGAATGGATTATTGTTAATTTTAAATAAGTTATTGTCAAAACCTGAATAAATATTTAATATTGATAATTGAAAGCATAAGTCTAATGGAACAAGTGTAAAAATAACAAGTCATTCAGGTTTTGACAATAAATACATTCAAAATTAACAACAATTTATTCAAGTTTTAACAAATTAAAAAAAATAGATAGGATGGGTTTAATTGTACAAGTGATAGTTTTTCATCAACAAGTATTTATTTAGATTTTGACAATAACTCATTCGAAATTAACAATAATCAATTCAAGTTTTTACAAGTTAAACAAATTGATAAAATGGTCTTAATTGTATGTGTTAATCCTTCATTAATAAATATCTATTTAAATTTTAACAACAATTTATTTATAATTAATGACAATACATTTAGACTTTTAACAAGTATAAAGCATAAAGTTTTAAAGCTCTAAATTTGCAATTATTCATGTCAAATTAACAATTAATATTAATAAAATAACAAATATCGTTTAGGAGTTAACAATCCACCATTATGTTATAATGTGGAAGTGATTTAGAAGTTCATATTACTATTTATATTCTATCGCCAAATATAATTAAATGGGCTTAGTGGCCACCAACTTTTTAGATGGTCAAGAAGTTATAGAATCAAACCCTCCCTTAGTTATATTTAACAATTATTCTTGAATAAAAATTGTTACTGGCATTGGAGACCTTGCTGCTGATAGGGTCTCCAGCGATAATCTGGTGGCTTGCACCGATGATAGTGGGGGTGGCTTTTTTATTTTAAACTTTAGAAGTAATTTGGCCATTTTGTGCAAAACATTAATTTCACTTGAGAACTAAGAATAGTGAAAATTCAAAATCTTTTGGTCCTTAATTGATATAGATTTCCTCTAGTGATTCTTAGTTGATATTTTCATCATTTTCAACCACAAAAAAAAAAGGATGGCTTATTGTATATAAAAAAAAAGGTTGGCTCGTTCTGCCCTTTGTCCTTCTATTTTTAAATATGATCATAAAGATTTTACAGTGACTAATATGTACATAAACTTTATTATTTTTTGTGCTAACTTAATAAAATTTATGATGGGTTTATGAAAAAATGAGTAGGAGGCAAAAAAATAAAGGACATTAAATTAGAATTTTTAAATATGCAATAGATGAAACTTCGTAAGGAAGAAAACATGACGATTAGGACAGGCAAATAGAAAGGTCAATGGTTAGTTTGCTAATACAATTTTCAATTCATTATAATTTTATCAGCTCAACAATGGAATTAATAGAGTAATGTACACATTAGGAGATTTAATTATGTTAATGACAATAAAGATTAATATTGTAGACAAAAAAAACTTAAGGGGCTAGAGCAACGGAAAATATAGAGATTCATCATTAATACCAACACATGTTATAAGTATGAGGACGAAAAATTATATTTTTCCAATATAAAATAAAACGCTTCTGATTTATTCTATTTTTCTTTTTTCAGTCTCACTCTCCTCATTCATTGTGAAGTGAAATGCGTTGCAATATTTGGTGGATGTATCTGTGATGCTCTTTCTGTATCTGACTTAGCTCATGATACTGGTTCTCATTTTGGAGGTCTTTAATCATCTATAATTATTTTAAGATAATAATTTTTTATTCTTGATTATCGATTTAACTTCTCAAGTTAATTCTTATCAATTTTATCTCTTGTATGAATTATCGGTTTGATCTTTAATGTAATTATTTTTGTAGGGAAAAAAAGAAAATGGACTCAAAAATTTAAAAACAAAAAAATAAGATAAGGACACAAGAAGATAAAAAATGAGAAAAAAATGAAAAATAGATATAAAAAAATTTATTTCGTTTTTATTTAGTTACATTATGTCAAGTTGTCAATATACTTTATACATCAAATTAATTTGAAGGCCAATTTATATTTTAAAATTTAAAGGACCAATATTATAATTTAAGAAAATGTAATGAATTAAATTAATAAAAATAAAAGTTGAAAGATCAAATTAATAATTAAGAAAAAATTGAGGGCTTAAAATTTTCGTTGACCTATTCATTTTTGAATGAAACTATCCATTTCCATTTAAAAAAAATTGTGGGTGTATATAATTCTAAGATTCAAAAAACTTAATGGAATTGGTTCCTCTATTTTTAGTGTTGTTTTAGTCTCTATACTTTTTTTCATACTTTTTTTTTCGTTGCTCTAAACCCCTTCAATTTTAGAATGAATTACATACAAGTTCATAAATTCAATCATCAATAAACTTAGAAGTAATTAATTATATTGAACGGGGTTTTAAAGTAATTTTTCTAAATTTTATCTGCAATGTTAGTTATTATCATCACTAACGTAGTTAAATCTACTTATGTATATATGGCTTTGTTAATTTTGTTATTAAATTGGTAAAATTATGATGAGTTGAAAATTATATAAACAAAATAATTACTAATATTTTTTGTTTCTTTACCCTAACTATCATGTCTTTTTCCTTATGAAGTTTAATCATTTAAGCATTTAAAGATTATGATTTAATATCCTACTTGTTTATTTTGCCTTCCACTCATTTTCTAAACAACTCATCATAATATTAACAAATCACATGATAAGTAACAGACGATGTATACATTACCAACTGTTAAATCCTTATAATTAAATTTAAAAATATGCAGACTAACATTTTAAACTGATGAAATTTACGAAACAAAATGAAGTAGCACGGTATGAAACGGTTTTGGGAAGCTCCAAGGGTAAACTTCGAAGGAATGAAGACAAACAAATGCAGCAAGCTCTATTGCGGGTTTCTATCCACTACCCTTCGTTTGATTGGAGATTTTTGGATAGAAGATAAAGGAAACTCCTTGTCCTCCTTCGCTCCAAACTTGGGTGCTTTTAGAGAGAGGGTATTATTTTAACTATTTCCTCCTCTCTCTCCTTCCTAATCAAACAACAACAACAACAACAACAAGCCTTTATCCCACTAAGTGGGGTTGGCTACATGGATTGCAAGACGCCATTGTGCTCTATCATTTATCAAGCTTTTAGGAATATTATTAATTAAGAAATCACGTTCAACAACTTCCAAGAGTGTTCTCTTAGGCCTTCCTCTACCTCTCTTAATCGGACTCAAAGTTATATGTTCCACTCCTTACTGGTGCCTCCCTTGATCTTTTTTGTACATGCCCAAACCATCTCAACCGATTTTCCACCATTTTTTACTCAATAGGTGCCATCTTCACTTTTTCGCGTACGTGCTCATTTCGAATTTTATCTTTACGTGTATGTCCGCACATCCATCGTAACATTCTCATCTCTACTACTCCAACTTTATGCTCTTGCTGTCTCGTTAGAGCCCAACATTCACTACTATATAACATTGCCGGTCTGATAGCAGTGAGATAAAACTTTCCTTTAAGTTTATTAGGCACCTTACGGTCACAAATAACTTCTTTAGCTTTTCTCCAATTAAACCACCCAGCTTGAATTCTATGTGAAATATCTCCACTGATTTCGCCATCATTTTGAATAATGGCTCCCAAATATCTAAACTTTTCCACTTGAGATATAATTTGATCTCCCAATTTCACTTCCAAATTATTGTTGAATAATCCTTTACCAAATTTACAATATAAATATTCCGTCTTACTTCCTAATCAAACAAAAAATTATTAAAACCTTTCCTTCCTCTCCTCCCCCCTTAATCAAACAATGAATCAATAAAACCCTCCTCCCCTTTCATTGAACCAAACAAGGGGATTAGAGTTTGGAAACAGCCCCAGGCAGAAAAACAAAAAAGAGGTACTTATTCTTCTAATTTAGCTTTGATTGTCATAAATTCCAAATCCTATATAAATTAAATAGGGCAAGACAATTTTGCACATAATTTCCGAGTCTGGGAGTTACCATCTTCATCTCCTGAAACAGAAAGGAAAAAAATTGAGGGCTTGATTTGAAATTGAACCCAAACATCGCACATGGGACCCTGACTCCCTCAGCTTAGTCATTGAAAGCAGCAGTGTAAACAAATGGTCTCAAACAAAATTTGATAATTTAACAACATGGATCAAAGTCAATTCCTAGACTTCTTTCTGGACTTAGACGAAGGCTTAGTTTGCTCAGAGGCAGCATTATGTGCAGCTCCTTTGGAGCCACCTGCCTGGTGTGATTTTGGATTTGAGTTGTTGGAAGATGCTCCAGATTCCTGCTTGTCTCTACTCACAGAGCCCTGAGAGCCTCTCACTTGAGCAGCTCTCTTGTCCTTTCTCTTGGGCCTATAGCTTGATCTCTCTCGCTTGGGAAGCCACCTTTCTGGATCTGGAGGAGGACCTGGGTTTGCAGGGTCAAACCCTTAGGGTACCTTGGCTTTCTCTTTCTCTTTTCTTAGCTTTTGTCTTGTTCTTTCCTTCCTCGCGAGTTTCAACCGCACTGACGTTAATAGAACCCTCGACATGTTTTGCTCCAGAAGTCTTCTCCAAGGTATCTACATTAATACCCTTCAAACCAGGCAATGGCTTTAATTGCTTTTCATAAAGTTCTGCCTTGTTAACATCCATGCGGGCAACTGTTGTTACCAGCCCAACTAGTGCTTCTATGCTTCCTTGGCTTTTCACAAGCTCTTCATACAGGCCAGCGGCTTCCTCCTCCTTACCATGTCTAATCTTGAATGAAGCAGCCTCTTGCATAATAATGTCAAGCTTATTGTCCTCTGTCATGGCATTAGACCACCATTTGATCGCAGAGTCAAGCACTGCAGCTGCACCATCAATGTCACCAGCACGCTCTTTTAGAGAGACAAGGGTGGCAACAGTGGCAGGCTTGTGCTGGATATCCGATATCCTAGCCAGAGAATGCTGCGATATGAGGGTGGCCAGCAGCTGCAGCCACCTGAGCCTTGCTAAGTAAGCAACTTTGGACTTCTCAGGGAACTTATCAGCAACTGCGCTAGTATTTCCTCAGCCCTTCCCGCTCTGTTTTCTCTTACCAGCAATGCAGCTTGGAGTAATATGGGCACTACACTGTCAGGAAACATGTCTGGTAGTCCAGAGACGAGTTCTCGGGCCTATAATCACAACAATCATCAGAAAGATGCTTACATGCCAAATAGCTTGTCAACCAATTTTGAAATAAAATAAATGTGGGCACATTTTTAATTAGTCAGGTAGGGTGACTGAAGACAATGCAAAGAAATTAGAAGACACAGACAGGAAAAAGAAAAGAAAAGAAAACTAACCTGGTCCAACTTTTGGCATGAAGAAAAAGCAGGACACGATTTGTGTATATGGCTTCCCTTTGTTTGGCTGAAATTTCAAGTCCAGTCCATGAGCAATCTGAAAGCTCGGTGTCTCTTTCTCTTTAAGCCGATCAAGTTTCTTTAGGCTGTCAGAAACATCTTTTGGACCTTTCAATGAAAAAGGTTGTTCACTGCCACAGCAATTGATGATTCATCGGCCAGATCTCGTTTAATTATGTCTGTGTAACCTTCCACAGCATCTTGCTTACGCCCAAGAAGCTGTTCAAACATCATGCTTGATAAATTAGTGGCCCTTGAGAACTAACAATGTTTCCTTAAGTGAAATAATAAGTATGGAAATTTCAGAATTTTTACCTGCTGGACATAGGCCAATTGCACAGCTATAGGAGACAACTCAATTTCTATTGCGTCGTCAGTTGCGTTATCTTCCATAAGTGTCTCTTGACCAATTCTGACACAACACACATAACATAAATATTAGCTTATGTAGGGGGCAAGTTTCAGGGTAATAAGTTTAATATGCTCATGAGAAGACATAGCATTGAAGATGAAAAACTGATTAGCAAAACAACAGGGTGAAAACTAAAGTCTAAGAAACAAAATAATAAACAATAAAAATTTATCTTATCTCTCATGCTTCATTCCGCAAACCCATACCAGCATATACAAAAGCAAAAAAAAAAAAATATCTACACAAAAAAGAGTCACTGCCAAATGTAGAAACTTAAGGGAACCCAGAATTTTATTTTGCGGGTTAAAAAGTTTGCATAAATTTAATCTGCATATTATCTTAAACTATATGATATGAAAAGAGTAAATAAATAAAGAATATCTCTACAAAATTTACATATTCAACTCATTGCTGCCAGAAGTTAGATTGCCATATCCAAATCTAATCTTCAAACCATCATCATGGTGTCACGCCTCCAAACATTGCTTATCTATCGAAGATCATTACTAGACAGTAGACACTGCTACACTTGCTATCACAGCCAACCCTGGGATCTTCTATTTACATCTTACTTCCTTGAAACCATCATCAATTCTCTCTCCGAAAGAGAGTGTCCTTCAAATGAGGGGAGAAATAACAGGATACGGAATTAATTAGATTTGAAATTTTTATTTTATTAGAATGACTTTAGGATTTGATTTGAATAAATATAATCTTTTAGATTACTAGGTTATCTTTTAAATATTAGAATATTTGCATTTAATTATTAGGATTATAGAATATTATGCTTTTAATACTTTTATTTCTTGGGTTAGGTTAAGGCTTATAAATAATGGCTTAACGTATTTGCTTTGTAAGCCTTTTGAATGAATAATAATTGATATTGATTTGCTTCTCCTCTTCTTCTGTCTCAACCCTTTTCTGTCTCTACTCTCTCTTTCTCTATTCCTTCCTCTTCTCTCTTCTCTACCTTCTTTTTGTCTCTACCCCTCTTCCATCTTTACTCTCTTCATTCTTTTTCTCTTCTCTCTTCCCCCTCCCCCATCTTATTTATAAGTTTATTCAATGCACCCTTGACCACATTGGCACAAATGTGTATATAAACCAACTGAAGAGGGAACAAAAAAAGAGCAGTTATTATGCCAAGTTTAATTTCCCACATTTTAAACCTGCTATTTATTATGATTTCTACAATTAAAAAGGGCCTCACCTTCGAGCTGACAGCAAGAGTTGCTCTGCATCAGTGTGCTTATTCATTTCAATTAAAGAACAAGAAGTGTTGTATGCCAGCTCAAAGCTACTAGTTGGCTTAACCCGAAGCAAATCCAAAGCTCCTTGAACTTCAGATGCCCTTCCAGCCATGACTAGGCCAGCAACAGAATTATTTCCAAGTTGTCAATCTTGGATTTATAAAGCTTCTGGTAATTATCCACACAAGCATCCATTTTCCCTAGACGATACAAAATCTGGGATTCTAGGAGCATGGTTTTCATCACTTTTCTCTTGTCTTTTCAGAGACTCCAAGGCTTCATTTAACTTGTTTTGTCTGTATAAGCAGTATGCCTATTTAGAAACAGCAAAAGGGAAACAACAATATCAATTGGTAATCATTGTTCCATTTGAGCACACACAAGCTGCATCCACACAATGAATTTCCAAAAACTAAACCATTGAGAAATACATCCATGTTTAAACATATAAATGTTTCAAAAGAAAATGATGCTTGCATGCATGCATATATACATAATACATGCATGCGCGTATATCGGCATAGTAAATGGTCCTGCTGATCAAGTTGATAAGCTTGAATAAGAGCAACACATTCACTGATCCACTAAAGAGAAATAAGCACCCCCTTCATCTCTTCCAAAAATTCAAGCACTGGTATACATTTATGTCACTGGTAAACAAATAATAAGTAGCCCATGGATTACAGCATAGCCTAAATAAATCAAGAGGCCAGTGGCAAATGGTGGCAGCCAACAAAGAAGAAATGAAAAAGTGTCTTCCAAATTTATACATACCAGATTGCACTTCCCATTTCATCCAATATTATGCCTAACATCAGTTGCGGAGCCACATTAGCTTGAGGGGGAGCAAAATGCACCCCTCACATTGGGAAAAAAATACAAATGGATGTGTAAATTTTAGAACTTTGCACCCCCTATTTTTGATATTTTGCACCCTCTAAACCAAATAAAAAATATTTGGCTTAAAAACTTATTAGATATATAATATTTTAATGATCTAGATAAGATATGAAGAGTATCTTTATAATAAAAGACCATATCAACATGTACAATATAATTTTTTAAAATAAAAAATGACAATCAATCTATTTATATAATTACAATTTTAGTCCTAGCATGATTATTATTTTTAAAAAATATTATTTTTTCATTAAATTATTCTGCATTCTCAGGCTCCAGGTCTTGGCTCCACCACTGCCTAACATGCTTCATGCCTTCTCCATTCAATCACCTACACTACTTGTTTCTTCAAGAGAATATGAAAAGAAGATAATTATATGATTTTGAGTATAAAAGGATGAAATCCAAGGAATATTATGCATTTATAATGCTCACAATTGTAGCTTAAACTACAAGTTTTCTGTTGTACTGCACGTATTACAGCCTTTTAATTTTTAAAGGGCAAAAGAAAAGGAATTGGCAACAAAGAATTCATCTAGAATATCCACAGTTCACATAATATCGTACTAGGAATGTAATCTATAAACGATTGGCCTGGTAGAGCCAAAATTAGTTCAATAAAAACGCCCGTGAAGCTTATCAATATATGTTTATTAGCTGATAGTTGACCTCCTAAGTTGTCCTACACTAAAGATTCTTCCAAATTTCCAATTTTTTTAAAATCATATCTCATCCTCAAACCCTAATTACACACGCTATCTTGTATGCAAACAAACCAAAATTCACAAAGCTATGGTAGCTATACTATGTCAATATTACTCAATCTATGAGACACAAAGTAGAGGAAAAGAATTTCATGTTAAGATTAACAACAAGCATATCCTTTTTTTCATTTATTGATGCAGCTAACTAGAGTGTATAGAGAACACATCTCAATGCTAATTCTGCATAACAGTGGAGAAATATAGCCATGGGTAAGGGACAACAAAATATCCACTTAACTTGCCAAGACCAAAAAGCATTTGATTCTGATATTTATATTAAATACGAAATCAAATTTGAGTTAAGTTCAACTCAAGCATCCCAAAACTCAGCCTTTAAAAGTCTGTATAACATTGATTATTGAGAAATTCCAGCTGATTTCCTTGATAAAATCATCGCACTCCCTCACGGCCTCATGGATTAAATTTCTCCATGCAGCAGCCAAGCTTGGTCACAAACAAGCACAACTTGATAAATAATCGAGTTTCTACCCACAGCAAAAGTCAATTTGTGAACCGAAACACTACAAAGGAAGTCGAAATTACATACTTTAAGGAAATTGAAATCAGCCGGCGACCTCCGAGAAGATTGAATCGTGGAGAGTGCCTCTTGAAAGCCATCAGGTTTATCAGTTTTGATCAGTGCCACAACTTTGCATCGAAGAGCATCCTCGTCGCCAGGTGCAATCGAGAGAACTGGAATGAGTTTCAGACATCAAAAACAAAGGCGAATGATACAGAAAGTGAGAGAGGTAGGGATGGAATACAAATCAACAAAATTGAAAAGCATAGTAAGCGCGGAACGAACTTTGATCTGCAACTTTAACAGCATTCTTGTAGGCGGAACTGTGTATGTGCCTGTTAAGCGTGGTGAATAGATCTTCGATCGGAGGGGGAGGCTGTGACGCCGGTGAAGCAGGTTTCGACTTATCCTTCGACTTCGGAGCCATAGATTCACTCCGCCAGAAGACCAAATCTTTTCTCGCTCGCCAAACAGGCTATGGTGTTAGATCTTCAGCAAACGACGTTCGTCCCCTTCACCATCCAGGGATCTTTGCCCTTTCCGGATTTCCCAGTGCTCCATTCCCTCACCGGACTGCCAAAACCATAACTGGGCCCAAGTCTAAATGCACTGGGCCTTTGAAGTCATTATTGGCCCAAATTCTCAACTTTTGTGTAGTCAATAAACTTCCGACCCAAATGTGGCTCACCGACCGTTATTCAATCTCGTTGCGCGTTAGCTTTCACTTTATTTGTTTTTTGGACCGACAGTCGCCAGCCTGCACTTGGTAATGTTAAATTAAATTATAAAAAGAAAAGTTTAAATACATTTTCCCCTTATAATTTCCTTTTAGAGTGGTGGACACCTTATATTAATAAGTAAAATATTTTTTTAAATTATTTTTTAATTGAGCAAAATTCTCCTCCATTAATGAATTGTTAATAGAAAATGAGATCTCAAAAAATAATAATGAGGTATACAAATAACAATGAAATTTTGAAAAATATCACAATTCTTCTCAAATTTTTGGAGATTTTTTTAACATTGATATTTTTTTGTGAAATAACCAAAACACTCTCAGTTTAAAATTAAAAAAATATTAGTAACTACTTTAATTTAAGCATTAACTATTTTTCTTTTGATAATAATTAGAATGGAATAAGCAATTATAACTTCATTGTGCAAACTTTTCTTTTGGCAATGATCAGAATGAAATGAGTAATTATAAGTTTTCCTGTGGTAATTGTTTGTTCCACTATAGTCATTGTTTAAAAAAAATAATCATTACTTAAACTAAAGTAATTACACGTATTTACAACATTTGGACTCTACTAGATCAAAAATTTTTACTAAAAAAGTTATAATTATTTGTTTCATTTTAGTTATTATCAAAAGAAAAGTAGTCATTATGTGAATTAAAATAATCACTAATATTTATTTTTATTTTAAATTGAGGGTATTTTAGTTATTTTATAAAACTCATTAATGTTAGAGAGGTTACTTGAGAAAAAACATAAAAATTTTTTAGATTTCATTGTCATTTATATATTTTAGGGGGTTAAAGTGTATTTTTACTCTCATGTTTTCCTTTGAAAAGCACTTTGCCTCGTGCACTTGTAAATAAAATATTTTCTCCCCGAAACCATTTTTTCAAGGAAAAAAATCCCCCTCAATTAATTGATCACTATTAGTACAAGATCCTTGACATTCCTCAAAGAAAAATATAGAGAGAAAAATATAATTTTACCCTTATAAAAAATAGAAAAAACTAATCATTTCATCTTTATAATTTTAATTTAATTATAATTTAATCTTTAAATTTTTACTTAATATAACTTAATTTTTATCATTCTAACTATATTGTAAGTAAGTTTTTAAATTTTAGCTCTTTCAATTTAGTTATTATAATTTTAATCATTTAAAATATTATTTACTATATTTTTTAAAAATAAAATTATAAAGATTAAAATTATTTTAAAATTTTAATCTTTATGATCTGTATAAAAATTAAAAATATTTATTATTTTAAATATAAATTCTAAATTTTAGTATTATTTTAATTTTTATAATTTTATCCTTTAAAATATAAAAGTTAAAATTTAAAATAGTTAAAATTATAAAGGTTAAACTGCAAGGGTTAAAATTTATAAATTAAAATATAATTGATTTAAAATTATAAAAATTAAGTTATAATAAGTTAAAATTTAAAAATTATATTATAATTAAATTAAAATTATAAAATTAAATAATTAATTTTTTACAAATATAAGTAATATAATTTTTTTATCTAATTGTTAGAAAGGAAAAAGAGGAGAAGAAGACGTGAAGGATGGAAGAGAGAACCTTGTAAGGCCAGCTTTCGTCCAGCTTATTAGAAATTTATTCATTATTTAATATTTAATAATTTAATATTATTTTAAATTTATTTTTGGAATTTCCATATATACATTAATTTCAATTTAGTCATTTCACTTCGCCCGAAGCTAAACAAATTTCCCTCGCACTCGAAAGTTTTGTGACCGAGAAAAGACCAGAGAAAATGACGGGAAGTGAAGAAAACAGTGAGAAAATGGTCAAACAGAAGAGAGACAGAAGCCTACTCGCCTTCACCGGAGCTGCAGCTGTGCTTGCAATTGCCGTCAACCTTGGCATCACTGCCATCAAACACCAGAGGGAGAAAAATCGACGAAAAAAAGGTCCAATTATCTCTTACTTTCTTATCTTGGAGTTAAGCTGTCTGGTTTGTTTTGCTTTGTTGATCTAATGTGGTATACATATTTTTTTGGTGTAATTATATTTTAAGTGAATATATACTTGTTTCTGAAATCGCTTTGGGTAACGTTGTAGATCTTCCGGGCTCCAATGTGCGTATTAACCTATCAAAATCTGAGATTCTTAAGTTGGCAGACCAAATCATTGCGAAGTCAAAAGAGGTCCATGATGCTGTTGCTTCAGTCCCCCTCGACAAGGTATTCTTAACTGTTGCACTTCTTTATTTTGCTTGATGGTATTCATGAGGGAGCTTCTTCATGCACCGTTGGTGTTTTTGCATGTTATTTGTGGCTTGTTCTTATGGAGACCTTTAGAATATAATCCTCTTCAAATTTCTTGTTCGTGTATATTCCTAAGTTTCTCTCTATCTTGTCTTCATTGGTAAAATCATAACTCTGTCATTTCTGTTCGTTGATACCAACTCCCCCCCCCCCCGGCAAAAAAAAAAAAAAAATTTAGTCGTCACTGTAAATTGTTTTCTTAGGCTTGCTTAACTTAATTTAATGGTCAAAAACCGCAGGTTACATACATGAACGTTATATCACCTCTAGCAGAACTTGAAGCACATCAATTCCCGTTGATACAATCTTGTGTTTTTCCAAAGCTGGTATCCACTGTGGAGGATGTGCGCAAAGCTAGTGCAGAAGCAGAAAGAAAAATAGATGCTCATATGAACTTGTGCAGGTTTGGTTGATTAGTTTATTAGAAAAGAGGTGGTGGTAATGTTTAATTGTAATCTATAAAGAGAAGAAAAGCTATTCATTTTACTTTCTATAATGGCTTTCCCTACTATACTTGTTTTTTTTTTTTTTTTTTCACTAGAAGCAAAGAAAGGAAAACTTATGGTCTTATTATTTTGTTGTTTTCCTTGACTTATTCAATATGTGTCATTGCAAGATATTAAAAATTTAACTCTCTCTTTAATTCAAGGATTATAGAACTAAATATAATACTGTTCCGTGCAAGTGGATCAGCAAACGTGAAGATGTATATCTTGTTGTCAAAGCATTTGCAGCAAAGGGGGAGTGGATGAGTGCTGAAGCTAAATGCTTTGTTCAAATTCTGGTAAGACAATTTCTATTTGTAATCATAATTTTTTTGGGAGACTTTGTTTAGAAAATTAACTTTATTGTGCTACCTGTGTTTTGTTAAACTCAATTTAGTATATTTTAAAATGTTATCCATGTAAAAAACAAAATCCAGATCTTGATTCTTGCCTAATCAGTGACAGGTGAGAGACTTTGAGCGAAATGGAATGAACCTCACTGCAACCAAGAGAGAAGAGTTACTGCGTTTAAGAGCTCATATTGATGAATTAAGCTTAAGATATGTCCAAAATCTTAGCGATGATGGCAGTTTTCTTCTCTTCAATGAGTCAGAGTTAGCTGGTTTGCCTCCAGAGTTTCTCAAGGTTTAGTATGATTTTTCTTCCCTATTTCTGACAAAACTATTTAGTGACTCTAGAAGTTTAGACTTAAGGCCTGTTTCCCAAAATTTATTTTTTCCCCATTGAGATCCTTGGACCAAGTAAGATATTAAGCGAATGCTCACCTATCATGGTTGTTCAAACTTATGGCTTATAAAATTTGTTCATTGCAAGTATGGATGATAATATATACCCCTACAAAAGTTAATTATGAAATAACAAAGAACAAAGTATGGCAAAAGATCAAGGAAGCGGCAAAACTACCCAATCTCTTTGCATATTCAATAGAGACCTCTTGAAGGAACTCGGAGAAGACCGAAAGTGAATCCATAGACACTATTTTATTATACATTTATTGTAGAGGTAACAAAAGTATGAAAAATTTCAGCATTTCTCTTTAATTGAATGCACCAAAGCACTGCATAGACTCTGCAATACCTCAGAAATATCTTGTTCTTATCCGAACTTTTGTGCATTGTTGAGAAATCACTTCAAGGTCAGTAGGTGGATCCTTGTTCAGTTGGTCACCAATGACTCTGAACAGCTTACTACATAATAAGTCAGCCATCATATAATGCAAACAAAGGGCATGCAGCACTGCTGCTGATTCAAAATTAGACAGAAACATATATTTGGAGAATGCTTTGTTTGACTTTTGGTCCTTCGATTCTACATTAGTATTATTAAGTACAAATGACTTGAAGGAGCTTGGATTTCCAAATGTACCTGCTAAGTACAACTCTTGGTCTGACCCTATTAAGGGAATAAGACTAGGATGATTAAGAGTCTAAATTCTCCCCTTTAAATGGAAGAAAAATATGCTGTCTATGAAATTTGTTCTTCTTAAAAAATTCAAGCAGAATGGAAATTCCCAGAAAATTTTGAGTCTTTATGAAAAGAGGAAAGATTATAAAGTGAGTGATGGTTTCCGGCCCTCCAAAATAGAAACGTCACCTGGTTTGGTCTCCTCCAGGATCTTGTAGGAAGCTTATTTCCTTATCTTAAGTAAACAAGTGGTGTGTAAGTATCATAGGGTTGAGAAATATTTTTTATAGGGCAAGCATGAGTTGCATACCGCTATTGAATATTACATTAGCTTGTCACTCATTTCATAATGCAAACATACAATGACATCCTGATTAAACAAAGCAATGTTTGAGCACCAGGGTGAGATGATTAGAAGTTATACTCTGTGTTATCTTACCATTTTGGTAACACTCCTCAAACACTTTAAAAAAATCCTCCTTAATAATGTCACATTGGGAAAAAGTAAAAGTAAAAGTTGAAACCGTTGGAGCTTGGTGGTTTCTCGTTATTTATATCACAATCGGCTTTCCAAGCCTCCAAAATTTGTGGCCAAGTAGATACGATGTTAATAACTGATATAGAGCAGCAGCCCAACCTGTTGATAAACTGCCTGCTGGAAACTCCTCTTTATAAGTGTCAGGGTGGAGATAAACTATTCCCCTTATCAGCAATGGCTCAAATGACTGTGGTGAAATTGCACTGTCTTTTTTTTTACCTGCTGTAAATTGATGATATAACATAGACATGGATTATTTAGTTTGTCTGGGTAAGCTTTATACGATTATTTTATTTAATTCTGCTCAAAAGATCTATTACTGTATGCATTCATAAAATCAACAATGCTTTTTGACTAATTTTGTTTTGCGAACTTGGAATAAATTGATTCCATTACAGGCTTTAGATACATCTGAAAATGGAAAATTGAAGATCTTTTTGAGAAGTCATCATGTTTCAGCCGTACTTGAACTTTGCAGGGTATGTCATTTGAAGTATTAACATATGTTTGCATATTGCTTTGCCAACTGAGTACCATATTATGGTTGGGCACTATATTGATTTTTGTATCCCCTTGTACTACAAGGCGTGCGAGGTTCATGAACCTTATCTTTGATAAATTGGTATTTTGGTCTTTATAGTGGTCTGCCCTTTGGCATTGGTAAAATGTCTCATTGTTATTTTCCACGGGTATTTTCCTGGAAAGGACATACAGTTATAAGAAAAACAAGCTGCCTGGAAATAGATACAATGTATTGAACATTATTTCAAACTTGATTTTGCCAAAGGAATTGTTGTGCAGTTGATTATTTTTTATAATAATTTACCAAATGATTATCATTCTTAAACTTTTGTGTAGTACAAGATGAAACCTACAACTAATTCTGTTGAAAAATGTGAGTTGTAAAACAGTATTTGCCCACAGTAATGAAGGGATTGACTGAGAATAACTATATTGTCACTATAGATTTTTGAATTCATTACATGTGCACAAGCAGAAATATTAATTGTTTCTTTATATGATCCATTATGTCTATTGTTGTCGTGGTGATGGGTGCATCTTTTTGGTATATCACCATTTATGTTGAGAACTTTTACTTGCTACTTACATGATCGGTAATATTTCCTTGAGCTTGTGAAGGTAGGAACTACAAGGCAGATGGTAGCAAGGGCATATGGGAAGAGATGTGGAGAAGTCAATCTTTCGCTTCTGGAAAATCTGGTAATTTTTGCAAAGGGAATCAATCAGTATTAGGACTTCACTTTCTAATATCAAGGATGAGCTAATTGTGAGCCATGAACATTGGAGTTATTGGTTATTTGGCCCAAAGCTGGCTTTGTCGTGGGTCATCAATTTGTAAACAACTTTTGGTTATTGAAATTGTACTTAGACTGCTAATAGGTGTTTGGAAATAAAACGAACAAACCATAAACCAAAATCTTGTTTCATTGGGAGTTATTGATCTGCGAGCAACTTTTAGTTATTATACTTGCTCTACCAATACAAGAAAATGCTACAAAGTACTAAAACACCAGAAGCTGATTTTTTAGTAGGTCATTGAACATTGAGAGGTGTTGAGGGAACATTTATTTAACATTTATTTGCAAGCAACCCAACCCTTTGTTATTGTGTGACCAACTGTGGAATTTAGAGGTGTTGAAGGAAACTAAAGAAAATGTTTCTCTGTTTTTTCCCCTTATCATCCAAGGCATTATCTTTTGATACAAATAGAAGAGACTTGTGTTATGGTTGACTACATTCCAGTTATTCAATGCCTGATCTAATCCCAATAAAATAGGAAGTTAGAGACATCATAATCCTCTCTGATCTCTTTGGCAGATAAGTTACGATAAGATTTACTTAAAACAAATTAAACAATTAATCTTCAAATAATAACATTCTCTAATGTACACACGCATGCTCCCTATCTTTCTCCTCGCTAATTCTGCATGTAAGTGTATAATTCTATGTATGCTCTGATTCAAACATCTTATTCATGATTAGTAAGAAAATTGAGTTCTTTGGACAAAAGTTATAAATTATAAATGTGAATTTGTGAACTAGTATATCAGTCATTTTGATTAAGTTTTGAATTGCATTTGGTATTCGCATGAGCATATTATATTTAGGTGTTGAGTGTATGTGATCCTTGATTTTGTATTTGTTGTCTTGTTTCTTGCATTTTGATTTGATACATTTGTATAAACTTGTCTATGCATACTCTTTTGGTACGATTCAGGTGGAACAGCGACATAAATATGCTCGTTTACTTGGCTATTCAAACTATGCTGAATATGTTGTTGATATTAGGATGGCAAGGACACCTTCAAAGGTTTGTGAAGTTGTACTAGATATGCTGTAATCTGTTACAGTTAGAGGCTTATAAGCTGGATTTCTATTGGAAAATGTTTTTCTAATTAAAGTCAAAATAATTTCCCATCTGATTTTCTTGTCAAATAACTATATGGTAACTTGTATTACATTTCATTTTGGGATGCCTGTTCAGTGGGATGTGGTATGTGGAGATTGTGATATGAGCAGTTTGTTTTTCTAGTCTGGTTTGACTTTTGCCTTCAATTTATCTATGTTTGCATTTACATTTGGTGGGAAGAGGGGAGTAAAAATCAACAATGCATCTATAAAACATTGAGTCAGTCCAAAACATTTCTTGCTCTTATTTCTGCTATCTTTCTTCTCTTTCATTTCTACCTACTACCTAGTGCACTGATTAGATGAAAAAGTGGCATATGTAGTTATGTTGAATTGGAATACTCCCTTTAGTCCTATTCTTAAGAACTTTTAACTAAATCACACAGGTTAAGTCAGGTGGTTGAAATTAGTTAAGAGTCTAGATTTCTTTAAAGTTTACTATATTATTCCCATCCATAATTAAAACTATTAACTTCTACTTTTGAACCTTAAAGTCAAACATGCCACCCCAATGAACAAATTAGATATTTGGGCATTTTTGAAAATAATTCATTAATGCTTCACTAAATTTCGTAATGTATCTTATATTAAGGATCAAGCAAAACTTCTAGAAGATATATTAAGAACCAGAGGGAGTGTAATAAATATTCATGATCATTGGTAAAGTCATATTCTTTATAGGGTTAAAATGTATTGAGCCGATTTTCATCTCTGAATGTTAAGTACATGCTTGTTGGTGTTGGATGTTGTCAAAGGGTACCAAGTATCAATACTTATTACAAAATAACTTTAATACTAAGAAGTGAGTTTTGTAATAGAGTATATCTCTAATGCTTAAAAAGTTTCTAATTTATTGTACAAAAAGAAGTTAAACTGTCAAGATTGATAGTGAAGCATCTTTATGTGGGAGAACAAATGTGAGAGATAAATTCTTCCCATGTGTATTCTGTTTGAGTTGATTTCAAATGATTGCACTATGAGACATCTCTAATTCTAGGGGAAGACAATCTTGGCAAATTGTCTAGCTGAGAATGGAGTTACATTTTTTGGGCATGTTCTGAGGAAAATGTTATAGGAATTGGAGGCATTGTCTTCTTGTCACGATCATGTATTTTTCCCTTCACTTGTTCCATTAAGCTTTTTTGTTTGATGTCTAAATTTTATCCAGGTGTTTGAGTTCCTTGAAGGCATATCATCCAGTTTAGATGACTTGGCCATGAAGGAACTTGATTTGTTGAAAAATATGAAGGTTTGTACATTTTTTGGTATCTTCTGTGGTTTTATACCTTCTGATTACAAGTTTATTGTCTTTTCAGAAGAAAGAGGAAGGAGAGCGTCCGTTTGGAATTGAGGATTTATTGTTTTATGTAAAACGAGTTGAAGAGCAGAATTATACTCTGGATTTTGGCGAGCTCAAACAATACTTTCCAATTAGTTTAGTGCTATCTGGGATCTTCAAAATTCTCCAAGATATATTTGGTATCATTATATCTGATAATCTTTTCGTCTTTTTGTATTTTGTTGCCCTGACCATCAGATTTTCATTTGACGCAGTAACTAGAGTTCTAACAAGTTTTAAGATATATTGATTACTTTTTTCAGTTCAGTACAAGTTATGCTGATTTTCATTCTTGTTATTTCCCACACAGGTTTAAGATTTGAGGAAATTGTAGGTGCTGAGGTTTGGCATTCTGATGTTTGTGTTTTCTCAGTCCTTGATTTAGGTTCTGGTGAACTATTGGGTTATTGCTACCTTGATTTGTACTCAAGGTTTTTTCCTCACTACCTCGTATTTCAGTGTTTCAGTTATTTATGTTTGCTAGCAGAAGTTGGAAAAGTGGTTGAATTTTTTAACTATAACAGGGAAGGTAAATATGGCCATACTTGTGTGGTGGCTTTTCAAAACAATGCATCAAAAATCAGTGCGGCACATCAGGTTATTTTTTTGCTTAGCATTTGTTTTTCTAATATTCTGATTCAAAGAATGGTTTAGATGTTAGAGTTGTCTATTTTTTCCCCTCTAAACATTTGCTTGTGGTAATGAATTATTTACATGCCTTATTTCTATCACTGCTTTTACTGATTTACTTGTGATTGAACGTGGCAATCAGGAGCTGAAGCAAGGATCTTTGTCTTAGACCCTACTAGAATTTCAATTAACATGAACAATCCTCATATCTCTTGCTCTGAAAGAAAGATAAAACTTCTAATTGAGAAATTTCCTGCATAAATAATTTTATGCATGGGTGATTATGATTCATGTGATGTATTTATGATCTGTTGTTTTGTTTTCAACTTATAATTACACTAACATACTTTTCATGCAAATTTGCTGAATGTCCAAGTGAGGTGTCGTTTAATTATTTATTTCAAAACATTGAATCTTGACAATTGCATGGATAAAAATATTATCATTCTGTCTCTCTTAAAAGTTATCCCTGCTGTTATGTTTTTCTGTATGTAGGTTCCAGTTGCATTAATGATCTGTCAGTGTCAAAAGGGTCTTGGCAGTAATTCTGGATTGTTGCGATTTTCTGAAGTGGTCAGTCTTTTCCATGAGTTTGGCCATGTGGTATGTTTGCTTTCATCTTAAATGGTTCCTTAATCTGAGTTGTTTCGTTTACTATGTTTATCTTATCGTCATTTTGATTTCCTTTTCTGGGGAAAAAAGGAAGAGAATAAAAAATTGCTGAATGGGAGACCCTGAGACATCCTACTCTTGGTACTTTAACATTTTTCCTTATTATTGTAGTAACTCAAGCTACAATAGAGAAGGGTAGATTGGTGTTTATTGCTGCAGTAAATGCTTTAATCTAATGACATCTTTCTTACTTAACTGCTTTTTTGGCTATTAAAGAGAGCATTTCTTATCTAGTTGTTAGGCCTTTATCTGTTTGTCAGGCAGTTAGGCCTTTAATATTAATTTTTTCTGATCTTGTATTTCATTCAAGAAAAATTGATCTTAATTTTAAATTTGTATCAGCTATTTCCTTGTGATTTTGGATGTTGAACATTGCTCTTCAACCCTATTTTTACTCAAACCATATTCCGCTTTCAATGAATTAGAATCAGAGCATTATTAAACTTGTAGTCTTCATAGATTGTACTTCCAATTATGTGTTTTGTGCACATTTTTTTCTTATGGAATCTTTTTAAATAAATTGTTAGGTTCAACAAATCTGCAATCGTGCATCCTTTTCTAGACTTTCTGGGCTGCGTGTTGATCCTGACTTTGTGGAAATTCCTGCTCAGGTGCTAGAAAATTGGTAATCAATCACTCAATCAATATTTCTTCACTGGTTTTTTTTTTTCTTTTTTTAAATCTCCACTGGGTATTTGTTGACCCAAGTTCATTCTTCATGCTTGTGAAAAACTGTAGGTGTTTTGAAAGCTCTTCTTTGAAGTTGATTACTGGATTCCATCAGGTGAGTTTTGCTATCAGTTTCCTGCATGATTTAGCCTTTAATTATTTTGGTCCCCTCTACCTGAAATGAGTAATAATAGTTGCTGATCACTTTAGAGGCATGCCATTCTCACTATCCAGTGTGTCTGATTTATCTGGGGCCAGCTGCACCAGAAATCTTGTCTCCAACACCGCATTCTTAATTGCATGACTATGAAACAGTTTGCAACTACCATTAATAATCTGAAATGGGTCTAATAAATACTACTTTTGATCACACTCTCAACTTATTAATTGTTACATTGATTTAATGAGTTGCAGGATATTACAAGGCCCTTAAAGGAAGGCATGTGTAAATCAATTAAAAGATGGAGGAACTCTTTTTCTGCACTCAAATTGAAGCAAGAGATTCTTTACTGTATGTTATATTTTTTCACGTCTTGGAATTAAACTTCATATTTGATATTACTATCTTATGTATTTAATTGTGCAATTGATCATTAATGTTTTTATTAGAAGTAATAGTTGATTGGAAATGTATCGTTAATTTTAGGTGGTACTTCTGTTGCCTCTGTTATAGCACTAATATCATAATAAAATGTAGCGAATTTGAGGCAAGGAATGCTTTGAATGTTTTGATTTTTTCCTCAAAGTAGTTTATACTTCTCCAAGTTTAACTGCCAAGGACAAACCAAATGGTTTAAAAAAATTCTTCATTCAGTGATAAAATTTCTGAAGTAAAATGTCTGGGATGTAAATGAATCGAATCTTATTGGCATACAGAAAGGTAGCTTAAACAAATATTCTGATGCGAGAATGTTACCACTGAAGGAAATGAGGAAGCTACATTGAGAAGTATATTGAACGCTCTTGTTTAAGGGAGAGACCCTGAAACTCCTTAAGATCATCAGATAACTACTTGTTGATCCTTCTAAAGACTTAGCTACTGATTTATGCCACTTCCCTTTAGTAGAATTCAAGGGTGCAATGACAAGTATGTCCTCTAAGAGGACCGTCAACTTCCTTCACATTACGTGCATGTGCTTGCCTATTCATGGTATCTTTAAGATCTAAACTTTAAATTTTCTGGGCCGGATCTTGGTACTGGACTAAGTCTCAGGGGTTGGTTCCTTATTTCCGGGAGTTGTGCTAGGGGTGGGTTCTCTTTTGCTTCCTTATATGTATTAAAGAGCCTCATTGAACATTTAAGCTTATGTTTGGATAATATCTTTGACCACGAGGCAATTGAGTTTGTACTTGTCAATAGCTTTCTGTTGTTTTGGTCTTCAAGATGTTTTAAATTTCTTATAAATGTTAACTTTTGTTTTTTGATTCATTGTTCAAAATTGCAAGGACTAGCATTTTGGATACCTTTGAGCTTTTATTACATGCTAGAATCTGAATGTTTAGAAGAGCTACCTTGTTTCCTATCTCTCAATGATGTGCTAATTGTTAGAATGTGAAACAGTATTCTGTTGTATTTTATACTAGCAAGTGAAGTAGTAGTTATCATTGTTATTCTGAGCAGGCAGAGTAATAATTTTCATTGTTATATACTACTCTTGTTCCAAATTATGAGACACTTCTAAGAGAGATTCAATGTCCCAAAATATAAGGCTTTTTGACAAAAATAAGGTTTCATTAATAATATTTTTTCGATATTACTCTTCCCATTATATTTTCTCTTTAATATTTTTTTTCACAAGCATTGTATTAAATGAAGGGCATTTTTAAAAGTTTATATTTTTATTTTGAAAAAATAATATTGTAAATTGTATTTAATTAGCTTTATTAATATGTGTGACTTTATCTAAAAGTGTCTTATAGACAGAGGAGCAATATATATAGATATAATTTTATATATTGGATAAGCCCGAGGTCCATATAATTTGTTTTCAAGGTTTTTCAGTTTGTATTAGGTGTCAGGTGCCTTCTATTTTCTCCATTATTTTTTCTTTTGAGTAGGAATTGAACACGGTGTGGTGTGGTGTGGTGCGGTGTGTTGATGAGGAGAATCTGTCCACAGTACTTCCATTTTTTTTTTTTTAATGCAAGTGATTTTTTTCCCTCTAACAGGTCTTTTTGACCAAATCATACATTCTGCTGATAATGTAGACATTCTAGAGCTGTTCAAACATCTTCACCCTAAGGTACATGAATTTATGGTATTACCTGTATGAAGTTCACACTGAAATGAAAAGGTGAAAGGAAGATAATTTTTATTTCCCAGGTGATGCTAGGCTTGCCAATGTTAGAAGGAACGAATCCAGCTTCATGTTTTCCGGCCAGTGTTATAGGTTATGAGGCTGCTTGCTACAGTCGTATTTGGAGCGAGGTACGAGTAACTCACTGCTTCATCAGATACAGATAGCAATACCGTAGTCAAAATATATCAACAGTTAAAACTCGTAAATGTTCAGGTTTTTGCTGCTGATATATTTGCCTCAAAGTTCAGCAATGATGTTTCAAACCATCACGTTGGCATGCAATTTAGGAACAAGGTAAGTAATGTTATGGCATTTTCCCCCAAGAATTATGTTGATGGTTTGTTATTAGTTTAAATTTTTAAAATTGTCATGAAGCTATGTATCAGTTACCTTATGAAAATCTCGCATATCGCAATTATTTAAGCTTTTTATTTGCTTCTTTGATCAAATATATTGGCAGGTATTGGCCCCCGGGGGATCAAAAGATCCCATTGAAGTTCTAACAGCCTTTCTTGGAAGAGAACCATCAATTCAAGCTTATATTAATAGAAGGGCCAACTATACTTTGCAGGGAGTTTAGCAGGATCGTCTATCGGGTCGTTACTCTGCACGCTGGTCTTATTTATTGGCCCGTGAATTTGTCTGTGTATTGACCTTCGTTGAAAAGATCAGATTTTTATGATAATTGTGCTGTTAAATTTATATGCTTGGGTTAATTATGCAGGTAGGTCCTTTTTATTTTTTGCCAGAAGTACACAAATACCATCTGAGCTAATAAAAATTTATCAAAATAATTGCCCCAAAAAACCATAAAAGTAAGTCAGTAGATTTTATCACTTGCTAGTTCTTCGTACATTTTATTTTCTAGCCGACCAAAGTGTAAATATTCATGGTAGTCTCTGGGACCAGGTATTTATAGGTCTGTAAATAATGAGTTTTCTCTTCTTCTTTCTTGAAAATTTAATTATTTACTTTTTTAATTATTTTTTATTATAATTTAGTCTTTAAATTTTGATTTAATACAATGCTTAAAAATTAATATTTTAAATAGTTAAAATTATGATGGTTGAATTATATCAAGTTAAATTTTAAAAATTAAGTTATAATTAAATTAAATTGTAAAAATTAAATTGTATCAAGTTAAAGATTAATGAATAAATTATAACGGTTAAAATTATATATATATATATATATATCTAATAATAATAATTATTATTATTATTTTAAAATTTTGTGTCTTCATGATTTGGGCGTGGATGACCTGTTAAATCCGAAGTTTTAGAGATTCCCCTTGACAGGTGAGATAGATGAAGAAAGAAAAGTTAGAGAGAGAGAGATAGAGAGAGAGGAAAAGGGTTGTGGTAAGACGATTTAGGCCTTTAGGGCATGTTTAGATGCGATCCCTCTCTGGCAGCAGAGGAGCACGTGTGCAGAACCCTGAGCGAAATGCTGATGCTAATGCTTTCTTTCTTGGTTTATTTACTTCTACACTTTCCCTGCTTATGTGTGAGCTGGATTATTCTATATTTTACTCCTAGGTATATGCGCTAGGCTTGTAGAGGAATCATGGGATTGCCAGCTTCATTTTAATTTCTTCCTCTTTTATTTCTTTATTTGTGTAATGTTTGGGCAATCATACTCACTTTTTCTCTCTTTTTTAGTGAAACACTTTTTTTTTTGTCGTCTTCTTTTGTTCTAACCAAATGGGACTTTTGTTAACACGGGTTAAGTTGACTTGTTCTTTCAGCGAAGTGATTTTTTTTTTAAATTTTATAGTATATACGGATAGATAAATATTCATGTAATTTTCTTTTTCTTTTTCTTTTTTGGCCATGACAATGACACGGTACATCAAGTCATATAGCGTTCAATGATGACTGCTTAAATTATGCCATATCAAGCTTGGGAAAATGGTGTCCCCACTTCCCTTCCTTTCATTTCCCTCTCGTCATTCTTAATCAACTTTTCAACAGTTTAAATTTAATTTTTAATAAAATTATTATTTTAATTTTATATAAGATTTATAAATAAAATATTATAGTTTATAATTATTTAGATTAAAATTTAATAGTTTAAAATATTATAGTTTAAATTTATAAACTATAATATTTTATTTACATATCTTTATATAAAGTTAAAATAATAATTTTATCAAAAATCAAATTAAATCATTAAAATTTTAATTCAAAAGTAACGAGAGAAAAATGAAGGGAAAGAAAGTGAAGACACTCTCTTCCCACTAAGCTTTTGCTTATTCCTCTTGCGAGTGGTGCAAATTCATTCTGTCAATGAGTATTTCATATAATATGATAATAATTATTTAATTTAATTATATATTTGTAAGAGATTTTGTGGTGTCAGTGAAGGGTGTGTTGATTATAAGAATTATTTTAAATTTTTTAGAATAATATATTTTTACTAATTTTTAATTATTGATAAAATCTAATAAATACCTTTGAGTGAGTGAATTTAAATTATTTATCAAATTTAAATCTTAATACTCTTAAGCCTTTGAAAAGAGGCATGATTTTCCCATCTCATTTCAAGGGAAAGTCTCTTACTTTTCCCTTATAACTCTATTGTTTTGTTGTCAATATATATATTTTTTATTAAAAAATATAAAATATTTTTAAATAAATTTTATTATAATAAAATAGTTATTTATTTTTAAATTAATACCATCTTTTCATATTTATTACTATTTTATAAGATATTTTACTTTAAAATAATTATAAATTAATTTATTTATTAAGAATACTTTTAAAAAAATATAATGATTATACATTGAAATATTAAGAATATTTTATATTTTTTAATATCTAATCTCTCAAAACATTCCTTACGTTTTTCAACAAAATAAGTATATATTACACACAGCTTGCATGTATGTGTATGTATAATATACTCATTTGCTTGGGAAATATGTTGGAATTTTAATTTATAATATATTCATTATTTTCCCATGCAATATCCATTTGTTCAAACATCTTCAAGCCCCATTAATAAGATTGAGCTGTCAGTATTTAGTCCTAATTTAAATGTTGTCAAATTAGTTTTAATTGAGTTGGCCAAAAAATTAGTTTTAATTGAACCTTTTGTACTAGCTTTTAAATTCGTTAAAAGAAAAAAAAAGGACCTTCATCTTCTATATGTTTACTAGATCCTACGTTTTTTGGCCAAAAAAAAAAAGATCCTACGTTTGTCTTCCTTCAGTTTCATTTCACCAAACAAAAAATTGAAACAAAAGAAAACCAAAGCCAAAACAAAAGATAAAATGCACAATTTTATTGTGAATTATCTGTGGCGAGCTTAAAATTTTAAATATTAAATTACATAGTAGTTTCACACTCCGTTCTTTGTGCTTTTGCTAACCACAAAAGCTCTTCTTCCAGGGCCTTCAATCTCAATCCGGGCCAAAGAAGTTCCCTTTCGTTGACGTTCAGAATGCGTGATTTTGATTTTGATGTGACCGACGACGGTGTCGTCTCGAATTGAGTCTTGGCCAATTGATGTTTTCTGGTGCATATCTCGCTCGCTTCGTCGCTTCTGTTTTCTGCTTTGACGAGTGGCGAACAACCGGATCCGAAATCAAAGAGAGGAATGATTGAATTAGAAGAAATTTTTTAATGTGTACTGGTAATGAATAAATTTTCCGGGTCAACAAACAACGACGAGGAAGATAAAACCGTGTTTGCTCCATGTATAATACGACCCTATAATTACTTACAATTTTTTCTGTTGCGTTGTTCTTTGAGTTATCTGGATGCTTGCATTTGCATGTGCTTTTTCCGGGTTTGCTTCTTTATTTATTCATATAGTTATTATTTTTTAGCTGGGATATATTTTATTCTCTGCAGATTGTTCGAAAATAATCTTTTGTTTTTAGGAAACAGAAGAACTGAAAGGGGAATCCGCGGAACATTCTTCGTATTTCTCTCGCGGCTCAAGTCAAAGAAACGGAGGGTGGTGGTTAAAATTCTGAATTTTGAATAGCGTCGTGAAGATTATTGCTCCCGATCTTTGCTGTGTTTCGGAATCTAGTGCGAAGGTTTGGTCTTTTCTGACCAATTATCTCTTCGACTTGTTGGATGAGCTGTATTTATAGTTTTAAGTGAATGAGATGAATACTTGAAGGCTATGTTTTGATCCATGGTTAGAGAAGTGGGTTTCTTTATGCTCCCCAGATGAACAGGGGATTTCATGCGGCCACCGTATGTTTTTTGTCATTAAGGGACATTCAGTCAATATGTGTGTCTGGTGTTTTCTGTACATGATTTTATGTCATTGAGGAAGGTTACATGAATCTTTGTTTATTCCGCACAACAGAAGAAGACGTGTGGTGCACAAGCGTAAGTGATCAGTATTTCAGATTTCTGGCAGGTGTTAATTCTATGAATTATGTTCAAACAAATACTCAGTAAGCTTCCTCGAAAGTCGTCTAAATCCTCTGAATATCGGGAACACGGTGGAAGTGGAAGCCCTGCAGTTCATTCAAATGCTTCGTCCGCCTCTCGAAGCGGTGATCTTGGGAGCAGTAAGTCCGGAAATTCTTCCGTATTGCAAGCCCATTATTCTGCTTTAAATCCGGGACAGAATCATGGTAACAGAGTTTCCCTTGGTGCGAATGTAAATCTGACTGGGAATTCGGTGCCTACCTCGTATGAAGCATTACCAACATTCAGGGATGTTCCTAATTCTGAGAAGCTGAACTTGTTTATTAAAAAGCTGAAGATGTGCTGTGTTGTGTTTGACTTCACTGACCCAACTAAGCACACCAAAGAAAAGGAAATTAAGCGGCAGACCTTGGTAGAAATGGTAGACTATGTGACTTCTGCCAGTGGTAAATTCCCAGAAATTGTAATACAAGAAGTTGTAAAAATGGTAACTGTAAATATATTCAGGACGCTTAGTCCTCAACCGCGTGAGAACAAATTTGTTGAAGCCCTTGATGTGGAGGACGAGGAGCCTTCCATGGATCCTGGTTGGCCTCACTTGCAAATTGTGTATGAGCTTTTTCTAAGATTTGTGGCGTCACCTGAGCTGGATGCAAAGTTGGCTAAAAGATATGTTGATCAGTCCTTCATATTGAAGCTTCTGGATTTGTTTGACTCTGAAGATCCTAGAGAACGAGAATATTTGAAAATGACTCTACACCGCATTTATGGAAAATTCATGGCGCATCGCCCTTTCATCAGGAAAGCTATCAATAACATCTTTTATCGTTTTATTTTTGAGACGGAGAAGCATAATGGAATTGCCGAATTTTTAGAAATTCTGGGGAGCATCATTAATGGTTTTGCACTACCATTGAAAGAGGAGCACAAACTGTTTCTTGTTCGTGTATTGATTCCCCTTCACAAACCAAAATGCTTAGCAATGTACCATCAACAGTTGTCTTATTGCATTACCCAATTCGTAGAGAAAGATTGCAAGCTTGCTGATACCATTATTAGGGGATTATTGAAGTACTGGCCAATAACAAATAGTTCAAAGGAAGTGATGTTCCTAAGTGAGTTGGAAGAAGTTTTGGAAGCAACTCAATCTCCAGAATTCCAGCGCTGTATGGTGCCATTGTTTCGCCGGATAGCACAGTGCTTGAATAGTTCACATTTCCAGGTATGACATCTCAATGTTTTGATCTAGTTTGTTTCACCTCATCACGATTCTATGTGGACATTACAGTTTATTTTTGAAGAGGGTTTTCATTAGCGATCTCTGTGTTACTGATGATATTTATTTCCTTTATTTGAGAAGACCTTTTGGCCTCTAGAAAAGGAGGGACCTTTTGTATCACTTGATTTCCTGGTACTTCCTTTAGGTTCAAAATCAAAACAATGAAAAATGATTGTTTTCTTAGGTCACAATGCCTTTCTGATGGGCCCCAATATTCAGGGTGTATTCTGGAAGGGCCAGGAAGGAAGGCTGTCGTAGGCTGTTACACAATGACTTTGGGGTGGTTTGGGCAGGGAAAATTCTGTTCTTGCCAGAATGAGTGGGTGTAAGTGAGTCTGGGTTATGAAGAAGTCTTATAAAGAGTGAGAAAGGTTGTGGAAGAGTTTAGATTGGTTTTGGTGGGAGATGGTTGGCATCCCAAAGGCCGGGCATTGTTTTCTTTCTTCTGTTTTTATTCCTTGATCACTGTACAGGCAATTCTGCCATTCTGATGGTTTGCCTATGTTTTGTTATATAAATTCCAGATACGTCTGTTATTTCTAATATTTACTCTAGAATATTTGTCTGGGTTCCATCACTTTCTAAAGCATGGAGATCATTCAAATCTTTTTCTAATTACTTAAGTTTTGGATATATCTAGCAATCCATCTTTGTTTTATAGGGCATAGAGTTGGGCCTCTAAAAGAAAAACGTGGATGTTTGAATTCGAGTCTTTTTTTGTCTTATGGTTATCCAATTCCAATAAACTGGAGCACCGATCGCCTGGCATATGCAGTAGGTGTCATATGAAGCATTATCTCATGCACACAATAGTTTAGTAGTGTAGTTCTTATATTCATACACGCACACAGAAAAAGGGAAATCTTTAGTTCTTCAACTTGGCATTGCATGCCTAGGAATGGCTTCTTGGTGAGTGTTGGAGATTGGAGTTTGTTCTTCTCTTTTCTTCTTTTTTGAGAAAAGGGGGGGGGGGGCGCGTAAACTCTTAAACTTTGCTCTACCTGGTCTTTCATGTTTCTATTAAGTCCAAAGATAAGTTGTCCTAACACTCTCTCCCTCCCCCCATTCACATAGTTTAGTCTAATTCCTCTGACATTTCATTAATTATTGGTGCTTCTTTCTTTCTGTATATTGCTGGAAGGTTTTTCTTGTCTCTGAATATTTAAGTCCATGCCTTGGAGGTCTTATTTTGTGCCAGTTCTGCATTATGTTCAAATAGATGAAACTATTTTGAATTGGATATTTCTTTCTTGACAAAGAGAGCATGGATTTTATTAATTATGAGGCAACGACAACTTTCTTCTGAGATGTGCATAGTAGACTGAAATTGAGTCAATTCTCCTTTAAATCATTCATTTGTAGCGATTCAGTCATTTGCTGGATTACATTGTACATGAAATCATCAGTAATTTTTTGTCACTCAGTTTTTTTATTCAAAAAAATGTGTATTCCGATTTTTTTTTTTCCTTGGATACTTATCAAATTTGATGTTTTTATTGTAATCTATTTTTGTATGAGATCAAGGCGATCATAACCTTTACCCTTTAATTTTCATTATGGGTTGCCTGCTTGCCTTTTGTTGGAACAACAATATGATGTAATAGACGCTACCAGTGGTGTAGATAAGATCAACTTCCGTGTCATTGACTAATGTGCTATTTTTAATGTTCCCATTCATCCTTAGAATGACGTGCTATGGAAGTTAAATTCACATTTTTACCTTCCTTGCTCTTTTTTTCTTTCTTTTTTCTTTTTGGCAGTTTTTACACCTAAACATTAGTCTTCATTATTTATTTATTTATTTATTTTTTGACCAATCACCTAAGCACTATTCTGAGGTTGAGTTATTTTCTAAGTGAGGAGAGGGTCCTTTTACTTACTGACAATATAGGGCCTGTTTGGTTTTTATTCTCATTTTTTGTTTTTCAAAACTGTTTTGTAATACAGTTTTTAAAATTATTTTTAAAACAAAATAAAAAGAAAATTCGTTTAGTTATGTTAGTTAAAAAACAGTTTTAGAATTAAAAAATAAACTGATAGTGATGGTTATAGGTAGTTAATTGTAGTGATTAATAATAGAAATTAATTAAGGTAACTATAATTTCTAATAATTAAATGTAGTATATTTAAAAAAAAAAGAAAACAGCTTTTTAAAAAAAAATGAAAATCATTTTAAAAATAATTAAATGAAAAACACTTATCCAAACAAATTTTTAAATTTTTCTGTTTTTACAAACAAAAAACAGTTTTTAAAAACAGAAAAGAAACAAGCCCATAGTCGCCAAACGTTTATTGGCATCTCTACAAGTAACTAAAAGAACTTTTTGGCCATGCTTTACAGATGCTTGATTGGCCCTCCCAAAAGAATTTGGCTTTGTTTAAGTTTTCTTATTAGAAAGGTGGAGAAAAAAATGTCATACCATTATTCCAGTCTCCCTCTTGTTTGACTTTTAATAATTTTCTTAAGGCGTTCTTTGTAGTCTAGATGCACGAAAGTACCAATAAACTGCAATTTGCTACATTCAAGAGAAAAGTTAACTTTTTCTTATCACACAACATTATGATATTTTTTTTCTTATTTAAATTTTTTCGTTGAAAATTTCTCCTTCCCCTAAAAGTAATCAACGGCACTTGTAAATAACTCTTTGTATTAGTCCAGCCTATAAACTAAGGAGTTATAAGCCAGCAATATTTGTTTGCTACTGTACTGTTATTTGATTTTGTACTTTTAAAATTAAAACCTTATAATTCTTACTTTATATGCAAAACTTACTGTGTGAAGTGTCACCAAGCTGAAAGAAACCTGATTAAATGAGCGATGTAATGTTAGATTTAGTGATGCTTTTCGTTGATTACTCATGCTTATGGATTGGAGCATGTCTCGTCCTTGGTGTAGTCCATCAGCCAAATGTATGATTGGTGCTATTGTCATGCTAAACTTCTTTGCATGTAAGGGAATTACTTTATAGTTTTCAACTTTTATTATTCCATGTCTTTGCCTGACGCATGCTGGATGCACATATTAAATACAAAACAGATACTGAAAATTATACGCAAACATAAATCTCGCGATTCTGCTTTCAGGACTCAGGTGGCAGTGTTTGTTCTTGTGAAACAATGATCTCATTGAGAGCTTGCTTTGTAGTGTTGATTTTATAGTTTAGGTCCATCAACATGTTTATGTCTAAGACTGACTGGAAATGCATATCATAAAGTCACTTCTTTTTTTTTCAGCAAAACAAAAAGAAAAAGCACTGGACATGCATATCAAATACTCCTCTAGTCCTATTTATAGAATAGAGAGAGAGTATTTGTTTTGGTTTTATTTATAGAACACTTCTATGATTTTTGCTTCCATCCTTACCCTTTTGCCCCTATTAAATGCTGGGGTATTTTATTTTTAATGTTTGTATATTTAATAAGTACAATTAGAGACTAGTTAAATTTTTAGACAGTGTGACCTGGTTTTAGTGATACATGTTAAAAGTGATTTATAAATAAGACCAGAAGGAGTACAACTCTATAAAGTATGCACAAACACCTCTGTCGCCGAGTTCTAAACCTGTGTCAGTGTCCGTGCATATCAATTCATACTATCTCCCCACAGCACAGACATGAATGTTGTGCTTTTGTTTTCAGGTGGCTGAAAGGGCGTTGTTCATGTGGAACAATGATCATATTGAGAACTTGATAAAACAAAACCGCAAAGTGATACTGCCCATTATCTTCCCAGCACTGGAGAGAAATGCCAGAAGCCATTGGAACCAGGCCGTGCACAGTTTGACTCTAAATGTAAAGAAGACTTTCTATGATCTTGATCCTGACCTGTTTAAGGAATGCTTACAGAAGTACGAGGAAGATGTATCAAAGGAAGATGAAGTTACAGCAAAACGTGAATCTATTTGGAAACGTTTAGAGGAACTTGCTGCAAAAAAAGCTTCAAGCAATGAAGCAGTCCTTGTTCATTCTCAAGCTTCCCCTCGTAGCTCTTCAGGTTAGGAAGAATTGGAATCTGTAGTATGATCCAATAACTTCATTTTTGAAAAAAAAAAAAAATCTGAGCTGGAATTTTATATTATTTGTTCGTTTTATTGATGGGGTGGCTAAGAGCAGTAATTTCATGAATATTTTCTTACTTTCTCACAGAGCAATTGAAGGGGATGATAGTAACACATAATGGAAAGCTTAGCTAGCATATTGCATTTGAACCCCAAAGGTATTTTGATTTATTAGTAGATATGAATATGTGGTTAAGTGCATTGTTAATATGTTCAAATCTTTTAAGCCAATCCCAATTATTTTGGGGTAAGACTTCAAGAAACATTTTGTGAATTATTTACCCTTCTTTTTTTGGGACTGAATATTTGTAGTTTCTAAGATAAACATGATGTGTGAAAGTTTTATGTACTTTTTTAAACCTTACATTTTCTTTATTTTTTACATTGAAGAATTGTCAAGTAACGTAAGGGGCATTTTTGTCTATGGAAGTTTTGTAAGGGGACATTTATAAGTTTGTCTTCTTTTTTTTTTTTTCATTTTTAACTCAAGTCTTGGAGCATTCATTTATTTATGGAAAATTACACTTAAGTCTCACAAAAGAGAATTTATTATCAAGATGTCTCATGAAATTTACGAAATATTTTGAAGCCTGAATCCTACTTATTTATAATTTGACAAAAGGTATTTATAATTTATTTTTACAAGTTGTCATTTTTTTTATAAATTGTAAATACTTCTTGTCCAATTATAAATACTCTTTATTAAGTTATAAATGTACAGGATTTAAAATTTAAAAATATTTTATAAATTTTATGAAATTTTTTGATAATAAATTTTCTTCTGTGAAATTTAGGTGCAATTTTTTCATTTATTTATTGAGTCAAGAGAACGCGGATGTATGAATAATTGAAACAATTGCAGTAAAATTAAATTAATTTTTTTTGGGGGGAATTGACAATTGTTGTGGCTCTGGTTCATATTATGGAAGCTTATATGTTAAGCTTAAGCCATCATGATTTGACTGACATTTTTGTTTTTATGTCTTTTCGATGACCAAATTGAGATGATAATTTAAAATTTTACAAATTGAAAAAAAAATATTGTAAAAGAATTCCGGCATTTATGAGAGCACATGAACTTGCCTGTTTCATATATTCAGTCATATACACCAAAGAAAAAAAACAAATATCGAAAAAATTACCTGTTACTCGGGTGGTTAATACTTTTATCCCTTTGATCGTCTAATATAATTGCTCACTAGATTGTTGGCCAAAAAAAAAAAATTTGCTCACTAGATCAAGACGTAAAGAAATTTAAGCATGCTATAGGTTAATAATTATTAATAATGCTCCCAAATGGTCTTTACACTTTACAGTTTATCTTTGTCGCTCATTTAGTCATTTTAATTAATTTTTAGTCCTTCAAATTTCTTTCAATTATTAATTTAGTTTTTGAAGTTTAATATTTATTGATTTAATCTCTTATGTTTTATTAAATTATTATATTAGTCTTTTTAAGTTTTAAAATATAAATTTACTTTTAAATTAATCTAATATGTAAAGGGTACCACCTTAAAATTCACACCTATTTTTGACAATAAAGGCAATTTCCCCAACAACTTTATTCATTAAACATACACCATGGTAGTAAAGATTCTATCATATTAATAAAGAGTAAAACTTATTTTTTAAAAATATTATCATGATAAATAAAAGTTTATCATAATAGAAAAGACTTTAAATAATATTATGAAATCTTATCATGATAAAAAAAAAGAGTTATCATGATAATTAAAAGTCAAAATTATTTTTACAAAAGCATATCATGGGAGAAAGATGTCTTCTTACGAAAAAAACATTTTTCAAATTGGATTACCATATTAAGAAAAGGATATATCATAATAGAAAAGATTAAATATAGTAAAATAGACCTACTATGATAAATAAGGAAGTAAATAACTCAAATAAATAACCATCGATAGAAAACTAAGTTAAATAAAATGTACTTCATGGGATCCCACTGAAAACAAGTATATAAATCTAATAAAATGATAGAAAAGGTAATTAAAAGTGAAACATGGTTCCCATAGACTACACTGTTCAAATATAAGTTTATTAAGGGTAAAAGAGTCCAAAATAATCATTTCAAAAGTTTAAAACTTAACGTTAGCAATTCCAAAAAAAAATTTATATAATATGATGCACCATACGTGCCACATGCTGTGATAAATGGCACAGAGAAAAAAATACATTATTTATAACAAGTACTTTGTGAACAATATCAATAAATTTCAAATGAGTATAACTTTACTGCAAATACCAAAATTGAGTAATTTAATTATCTACACAAATCTTATTAAAAGATCTAGTTAATGGCTTTGATTTAGTACAAAAATTCCTCCAAGTGAAGATTTTATCTATTGAAACACATTAAGATACAAAACATGACTTTCCAAATACTTAACACTTCACAAACCAAAACCAAAGCTTCTAACCATTGTGTAAAACACTTGATCAACTCAAACCCATTTAACAATTTTACACTTTGACACATGCATATACAATTCTTATAGTTGGGTTAACCACCCAACATAGTATATATATAATGCCATAACATCTGGTATAGGAAAATTTTTTTCATCTAAAATACTTAAAGAAGCATATCTAAGCATATCAAAGACCATGAGTGTCACCAAAAACTACTTTATGGCATTTATATAGGGAGTTAATTAAAAGTATGAGAGTTACGTGCTTATTTGCAAAACAAATGCCCTAAGATTGATAAAATATACATGACCAAACAGAATGATGCCTAACACTACTAATTGGTAAAAACTGGCTTCTTTGGCTAGACGCTTCCCTGAAAAATTATTAATCATGAGGAATAAGATACAAAAGTCTTAATAACTAATACTAATATGCCATAATGTAATTCATGCAACTAATCATATGATTGCTAAGTGAATATATAAAACATTTATCCAAACAACTTAAATGCAAGCATACCAAACAAATAATGCACAACTACACCTCATCTTCTCCTTACTCCATGGATTGATGTCCTTGCCAGTAGCTTACTCCCACCTAATCAAATGTAAGCTAGTCCAAGCAATAGAAGTCACTCATTGGGTTCAAATAAGAGTGTACCACATGGTACAAATTTAATTCTCAATATTAACCACCCTCTTAATGAAATCCATACATACAGAATTTTCAAACAAATACAATTGCTAAAAATTAACATATTTTCTCAAAAATCATAATTTCATGCTGAACATATTTATATGCAATTATACATTCCACTAGCAATACATTTTTTCAAACAACAATTATACACTTTTTCCAGACATAATTATGATATTTTGGAACAATCCATTCAAACTTCCAAACAAGAACTTAATTCATACTGAACAATATATATATATATATATATATATTTCAATGCAACAAATTATTTCTCAAACACACATAACCAATTGCATGACATAATAGTAGATGTTACTTTTACTCCTAGCAATCAAAATTCTTGGACAATTGATTTCTTACTACCTTCAATTCCTTTATCTACACATAACATAATTCTAACCATATTTAGTATTTGTGATTAGATACTATTCACACTTTAATTTAATGATAGGCTAATTAATTTAATAAATCCCACATTGTTAAATTCATCCAGATTCTTAAACTTAATCACCATAATCATCATTACACTTATATATCATATATTTAGTCTCTTCATCCTCAAATCATCATAAGCATCTCCTCTCAAGTCAAGGTTTTTCAAATTTTAATATCACATTACTATACTCATCATCAAAACTACATAAACAACATTTATTCAATCTCAAAATCACTTTAGAATGTGAACCCATTAACTAGGTACGCACAAAAAATGAACACCCAAGTTTGACCCAAACATAAACTAACTTAAAGAGAGGTTTATAGGGTATAAATGAGTTTAGATAAGTTACTTTAGCTGTTTGGGAGTAAAAACCCTAGCCTTAATGATGAAGATCAACAAACTCTAATAGAGCAATGAATTTTCGCACCTTCCCTCACCAAAAATCCTCATTGTTATTTTTTCTTTCATACAACACTTTAAATGTTGAAAACAAGCTGCATGGCGTAGCATATAGCACAGTACTAAAAAAACTCACTTAAACCTAATAATTTGGGCCTAAGCTGATCTAACATCTATTTTGAACCCCAAATAACGTTAATACATGATCTTAGGCCCAATTTAAACAATAATTAAACATCTAAATATTTAATTAACCTCCATAAACCTCAATTAACATAAATCCTCAATTAAATCCTCAAAATATATGTCTCTTCAATTAAATACTTATTTACACACATTTCCTCAATTAAACACCTAAGTGCACATATTTCCTCATTTAAAAATAATTTTTCAAATTAAATTCCCTCAATTATCCACAAATTTCACAATTAAATTCCTAAATAAAATTTAGGATGTTACATAAAATAATTTTCTGATTTGACATGTATATGTAGCTAAATAAAAATAAATTATTTCTCAAATTGGTTTATTTTTTTGTTAATCCAATCTTTTACGATGTACTTTATTCTTTTGTTTATAAACAATTTTTAAATTTTTTTATTTAAATAATTATACTTCTTTTTATTAATCTATATAGTTGCCATCATTATTATTTTTTTATCTATGTTAGCATGTTTTAATAGTGTTACATTCTATTTAAATATTAAAAACCAAATTGATAATTAAGATGAACATAAAAGACATAAAAATTAAATTTAAAAGATTAACTTAATAATTAAAGTAAATTTGAGAAATTAAAAATTTCATAATCACTAAGTAACATAAGATGTATGATGAAATAAATTCCAGTAATTGAGATTGATATTCTCAAGCTTCTCAAAGCAAATAATATCGTCACGGGTCATAGTTTGACGGAGTCAGAGACACTTTCAAATATGAATGTCAATTTGTAGATGATATCCAAGGAAAATACGATTCTTTTTTGGATGAATTTCACACAGGGCTCTCATAATATACAAATTTATATTAGAACTTAATATAATTTAAAAATGCATTGTATGCTTGAGAGTCTTTCTTGCAAATTTTATTATGAATAAAAAAATGTAACTGTCCTTGTCTCAGTAGAATGTCCAAGTATGCACAACAAAATCTTTACAAATTTTCAATACAATGTTTATAAATACACAATACATATGGTAGACATTAACTTGAAGAATATTATTTGAATGGGCTTATATTGTTTATTATGAACTTTATATTATACAAATATTATAGGTTTACATATATTCACTATGTTAAGAATTGGTTGATATTTTATTGTACATTCATAAATATTGTATTATTCATCCTTTATTTGCTTATATATCTCACTTTAAATTAAACCATATTCATAAGATATATTATACATTTATGAATATTGTGTTGAGAATTCTTTAATATCTATGAATATTGTGTCAAGACAAAGGTCAATATGTTTTTCTGCCATAACAAAATTTGCATGAATGACCCTTAGGCTTGCGGTGCGCTTTCAAATTATATTGGGATTTAAGTGCAAAATTTTATATTTTGAGAGCTTTAAGTGAGACTCTCTCTCTCTCTTCTTCGGTGAAAAGGTGGAGGATATTAAACATTAAAAGAAAATAATTTTTAAAAAAATGGGATATAAAGGAATGATTCTGTGCAAGGCTGGAAGCTACGTTTGGGTTCAACAACCATAGCATTTAAGTGGCATCATTTTTATCATTATCTGGAAGTCACCATCACATTCCTGTGATCGGTGGATTGGATTTGAGATTTGAAAGTCAAAAATGTCATTCAGACGAAAATCATGGAATTTTTGTCCTTATTTAAATGCGAGAATCACGCTTTGATACCAATATATTGAATTAATTATAATATAGGAATAACATGGAACATTTTAAAGGAAGAGTAATTAAGTAATTTCATTATTATTGAGAAAATTATTAAGGATCGCAAGTCCTTTGTTATTAAAATTGTAAAATGCTTTTATCCTAGTGATTAATTTTGATTTATTGCTGGCAAACTGTTATTCCTTCTTTTTAATATTGGTATGCTTTGAATCATACATTCTCAATAGTGCAAGTATACATTCTTCACTCATTTGTATTAAGATAATTTAGGATTGAGTCATTATCCACAAAAAAAAAAAAAAAGAAATGAGTCATTATTCATGGTTCATATGAATAGCGCAAGTTATCAAAATTTTTATTATATACTATGTCATTTTTATTTATATATGTGTAGTTGTTCATTTTTTAATCTATTTTCAGATATAATTCATAATTGTGTGCTTTAGTTCTTTTTGCCAATATATATCCGGTAACTTTTGTACAACTGTTCTAGCCCAATAAAACCTTTAGATTACTCGTCCCATTTAATGTTATAAGACATTTTTTAAAAAAATTAAATTAAAAAATATAAAATATTGGATAAATTGGTCCAAAAAAATGTCAACAGGTTTTTGAAATCATGTACCTAGAAAATATAGTTTTTGAAAAATTGAAAGTATGGCTGTTTTTCATTAATATACAAAAAATTTATTATTAATATACAATATGTTTATTATTAAAAATTTAAAAATTTATCACGGGTTTATTATTTATAGACAACGGCATATCATTAGTAAATATAAAAAAAGTCATAATGTAAAATAAAATAAATATTAAGTTGTAAAATCTATAAATTTAAAAATAAATAACTAATAATCAATTTTTTATTATTATAACCAAATATAAAATAAATTTTAATTTTTATAAAATATTTACAATATAATTTTTTTATAAAATCTATAAATTACCTAAAAATTACTTATTTTTTAATTTTAAATAAACGAGTCTTGAATTTGGCATGGCGTCTATCTAATCAGGCGGTTCATAGTATTTTGTTTATTTAAATGAATTTAGAATGAATTTATGTATCAATTAAACTTTATTTTAAAAATAGAATTCTTTGAGGTCGATTTTAATATTGCAAAATTTCATGAATTAATATCATGACTTTATATTTAATAAATCGAAATAAAAAAAATTAAAATATAAAAATTTACTCCAACATTTTTTGCCATCCCATCAATTTACCTGCTATGAAATAAGGATTTTAGTGCTTGTTTTGTTTTGGTGTTATTTTTAAAAAAATTATTTTGCAAACCAATTTTTAAATTTTTTTCAAAAGAACAGAAAAATTATTTGATTATGTTAATTTAAAAATAATTTTAGAATTAAAAGAATAACCATGAAAATAGTCGTTAATAATTAATAGTGATAGATTATGATAATAGTTGAACAAAGTTGTTGCCAAAAAAAAGTTAAAAATTATTAAATTTAATTTATAATAATTAAATTCAGTGTGATTTAAAAATAAAAAATAAAAAAATTAAGTAGCTTGTTCCTATTTTTTGTTTTTTAAAAAAATATATAGAACTATTTGTCATGAAAAATTGGGTGATCATTTTTGTTATATGTTTAAATAAATAAATAAATGTATTGATTGGTTTATAGGTTAAATTTCTGATGATAATTTAAATATTAAAATTTTTTATATTCCCAAATATAACATCACTTGATATATTTAGAGTCGGAAATAAGGGTTGGGCTTGTAGGGCCGCCTGTTTAAGCTCATTTTTATAAGAGTTAGAATTTGAAAAACTGATATTTTTTAAGAAAATTAGGCTTTCAAGCCCAGCCCTGATAGACTTTAAAAAAACAGGCTTGAGTGACCCTTTTAGGCTCGTATTTATTTTTTCTTAAAAAATAAAATATTTTTAATTTTTAAATTAAATTTAAATTTTAGAATAAATGTTTATACTTTAAAATTAGAATTTCTATTATTTATTTTTAATTTTTAAATATTATAATTTGTATTTTTAAAAAATATATTAAATATTATAATTAAAAATTTTAGTTTTTAAAACTTTCAAAAAATAAAAAATAATAATAAAAGCTTACAAGCCTGACCCCTGAGCCTTTTATATAAAGGCCAGGCTTTAAAAAATGAAACATTTTAAAGAAACTGAACTTAAGGGCTTAAGCCCTTAAAGGCTGGGTCCATACAGGTGAGGCCTACTTGTTTCCTAACCCTAGATATATCACCTACTTGTACAGGCCTTATGTTAAAAAAAAAAAATTAATATGCCATGAGAAAATTAAACTTATATCATTAGATACTTTATCTTGAAGCGGTCACGGCTCTTGAAAATAGACATTAATATAAGGCTAAATCATGATGAAAAATAAAACTAAAGGTTATTGTTTGTAAATCCAGGTTGAATAAGTTAGGTTGACCTATAAATTAATGAATCAATCACCTAATTGATTGAGTTGATTGAAAAAATTGGTCATCCATGACTCAGCTTTAATCCTATCAAATTAGCTTCAATTCGAATAAATTTAGCCAACTCAATGGGTTAATGGGTTGACTTGAGGTCAGATTTTATTATTTTTATTTTTTGCTTTCTTCTCTTAAATATTTAATCTTAAATTAAATATAAATTTTTTAATTAATAATTTTAATGCTTTTGTATTTTATTATTGTTAGAAACTTATAATTATTATTTTTATAAGATATGTAGAAGATTTTATGAATACATTTTTCATTTACTCAAGAATGAAAGACTTTTATTTAAATATTATGATTTTTCATATGAATTTTTATTATATATTTAATCAAATTATATTATTTTATGGTTCAACCTTGTTAAAGGTAGATAAACGAATAAATCAAATTTATTTCCTTTTTTTTCAGATTTAGTTTATTCGTTTTGAAAATTTTTATCCATCGTCATCGTCATTATTATTGCTTGTAACTTTCATTTCACTCTCCAACCAGGCAATTTATATAATAAATAAATAAATAAATAAATAGGGAACACCTTGCCTTTCTTTCTCAGCTTTTTATTTTTAGATGATATATATCTTCCTTCCTCTACTCTAGGCTCACCAGATCCTTGCTTCAACAAGAATAAAAAAGATTCGTCTTTTCAATTTTCACCTGGGATTCTTCTATCTTCTACATTTTTCGCTTTTGCCTCTTGCATGCCATGTTCTTACTATTATAGTTCTTCACTTTTCTCGAACGCTTTCTTCCCATACTATGTTCGTGACGAAATAGTGAAATGCTACCTTATTTTTCTGGATCGCTCGCAGATCGTTTTGTCACTGAACTACTAATCTTAAAGGGTTGAAGAGGAAGAATGCGAACAGGTAAGAAAGCATACTTTCTACCCTCTGTCTTGAAATGATTAACCGTAAAGTGTTATTGTAAAAATTACACGCCATTATTGGCTTGGTGTGTCTGAGTTTCTTGTCTCTGCTTATTCGCTTATGAGTTCAGGGTTGATGAGTTTAAATTTCGGTGATTGATTTATCCTGAGACGAAAGGGGATTCCTTAATTTTTGTCAGGATGATTTTTTTCCTGAATAAGCGGTTCTTCTTCTTTGATGTTTTGGTTAATGCTTCTCGATGGTACCTTGTTATTGTGATTAGTTTGTGATGCTCATTCTGTTTATCTGTTGACTTTATGTGGTGTTTTTGTTTTGCTTGTGGGTTTAGTTTCTCTGATTGTGACTTTATAGGGTCCTCTTCTTCCATTGGGTCCTGCACTGAAGGTTACAAATAGCTGCGTTGGGTTAGGTTTGAAATTATGATCAAACAGATACTTGGTAAGCTTCCAAGGAAGCCATCTAAGTCAGCTGACAATCGTGAATTTTCTGGTCCAACAACAGCCTCTTTGCTTCAAACTACTGGTTCTAGAGCTGCTGATTTTGTGAGTAGTGGACCAGTGAGTTCAAATAGTACGTTTCTTCCTGGCTCTGAAGCTGCTCCCAGTTCAGCATATGGTCATGGAAGTAATGTCCCTTCTATTGTGAACTCGCAAGTGAATGGTAGTGTGGCAGTTACTCCTTATGAAGCGTTGCCAGGGTTTAGGGATGTCTCGAACTCTGAAAAGCAATCCTTATTCATCAGAAAACTGCATTTGTGCAGTGTAGTGTTTGACTTCACTGACCCCACAAAGCATATAAAAGAAAAGGAAATCAAAAGACAGACATTGCTTGAGCTGGTGGAATATGTTACTTCTGTGAGTGCCAAATTCAATGAAACTGTCATGCAACAGATTATCAAGATGGTATCTGTAAATTTATTCAGGTCACTCAATGCGCAGCCCCGTGAGAACAAGGTTTCTGAAGCCTTTGATCTGGAAGATGAGGAACCTCTGATGGATCCTGGTTGGTCTCACTTGCAGATTGTGTATGAATTTTTTCTTAGGTTTGTTGCATCTCCAGAAACAGATGCAAAACTAGCAAAGAGGTACATAGATCACTCTTTTGTTCTCAGATTGTTGGATCTCTTTGATTCAGAGGATCCGAGAGAGAGGGAATATCTGAAAACAATCCTGCACCGGGTCTATGGAAAGTTTATGGTGCATCGCCCATTTATTAGGAAATCTATTAATAATATCTTCTTCCGTTTTATTCTTGAAACGGAGAAATTTAATGGGATAGCTGAGCTTCTAGAGGTACTGGGCAGTATAATTAATGGGTTTGCTCTGCCACTAAAGGAAGAGCACAAATTGTTTCTTGTTCGTGCTTTAATCCCTCTTCATAAACCAAAATGCTTAGCTATGTACCATCAGCAGTTGTCATACTGTATTACACAGTTTGTGGAAAAGGACAACAAGCTTGCTGACACTGTAATTAGGGGTTTACTGAAATATTGGCCTATCACTAATAGTTCAAAGGAGGTCATGTTCCTCAGTGAGCTCGAGGAAATACTGGAGGTGACTCAGCCTGCAGAATTCCAAAGATGTATGGTACCCTTATTCCGTCAAATTGCCCGATGCTTGAGTAGCTCACACTTTCAGGTAACATGCTATGTTATTACACGGCAGAATTTTACAGAAAACTGTTTTCTTTGTTCTCACTGCTAGTTGTTATCTTTTAAACATATTCACTTTCCTAATTAACAAGGCAAGGAACGAGCTTTTTCAGTAAGTCAATCATATCATGATGCTGCCATATCCTTTCTCATTTTCTTGAAGCGATCTTATCTGGATTTGTTTGCAAGACGATATGTTTTGCTTGAACGGTTTAGTGGTAGCACTGAGATCACACTGTGGGAGTAATGTAATATTTGGATTTTAGTCATGCATTATTTATGGAAATCCACTCACAGCCATTTTGAGCTAACTGAACAAATGAGACTAACATTTTAAACACAAGCTTTAATATAATAGCTGTTGTCTTCAATAATGCTTTTTTTTTTTGTCACTGTTTTCAATGACTAGACATAAGCCAACTACCTTTTGAAAAGTTCATAAAATGCTAGAGAACTTATTGTTGTCTTTTTCTAACTTGACACTGACCAACCCCTGTATGTTTGGATCCAGTCATGATATAAAATAACCTTAAAAGTACATTTTCAGTTTTAAAAATGAAGAAATTGCCACATGTACTAGTGAAAAATTTTATATATTTTGTAATTAATCTATTTTAGAGAATGTACTTAGTGAGGCTGAGTCTAGAAAATGAAAAATGAAATTATAAGTTTGAATTCATTAATTAATGAAAAATGAAAAAAGACTATGGGAGGCACCTGTGAGGAGAGTAAAAAGATGCTTTGAGCCCTGTCAAGAAGGGTAGAGGAAAATCGAAGAGAACATTTTTGGAGGTTGTTGAGTGAGACCTTTTAATTAATAATATTCCTTAAAAAAAGGAAAAAATTGATCTTTTAGTCTTTCAACTTTTAATTTAACTCAGTCCCTCAACTATGATTGTGACTCAGTCCCTCAACTATGACTTGCCTATGACTCAGTCCCTCAACTTTTGAATCACTTGCAAATTAGTCCTTGAACTTTTGTTAATTTTTTTTTATGTTAGCTTATATCTCACATTAATGAACAAGAGGAGGGTATTTTAAAATAATATATGAGTATTTTTTTTATCTTTCTTATTTGACAAGAAATTTTTTTAAAAAATTAAAAAATAAGGACCGAATTATAGGTGAATCAAAAGTTGAGGGATTGAGTCGCAGTGAGTTATAGTTGGGGGATTAAGTCATAGCGAGTCATAGTTGAGGGATTGAGTTACAAGTGAGTTAAAAGTTAAAGGATTAAAAGATTAATTTTTCCAAAAAAAAAATTTAATAAATGATAGAGTACAATGGCATCATATAATCCATGTAGCCGATCCCACCTGGTGGGATAAGGCTTGTTGTTATTGTTGGTTGGCCCTTGCTATGAGGAATCTTAAGTGGTTAGTATTTTGATACTTCAAGTGGTAATAGCATTAGTTACTAAGAATCCCAATTTAGTTATATTTTCTAAGGCTTACTAATTATTGATAATCATTGGGGATGATGATTTTTGTCCTGTTGTATTAATTTTAGTACTGTCATCTATTTCCTTTGAATTAAAGAACCTGCCTTCCTGATGACACTCCTAATAAAGAATAAAATAACCATGTCAGACCTAAATATATAAGTAAAGATCATGCCTTGCCTTCCATTAAAGCTTAAAATTTGAGATTCTCTTTATTATGATTTGCTTTTTTGTTTTAAACATGTATCTCCATGTTTGGTTGTTAACAGTTATCTTTCCCCCTCTCTTTCCTTTTTTCTCTATTCCCCCCTACTTCTTCCCCTTTCCCCTTCTGGTTCCACAACACTTCCTATTTTAGAAGATGGGTCGAAAGGGACAACACATGTTAAAATTCTACCACGTACAAGTGTCTTCATCTTCTTTTGGGAAAGAAAAATGGTTTGATGGTCAACAGAAGCCCGCATAATCAACTTGCATCATTTAAGTCTTATTGAAAAGGAAGCAAGCAGAGAAAACAATCATTTTTTATTTTTCTTGGGGGAAAATACATTTATGCACTCAAAATCTTTATTTTCAATTGCAATATTGCATCTAAGCTGAAAAATTTTGCAATTGAATCCCTAATTTTTTAATCCCATTGCCTCTAATTGTCTATATTGGACATTAAATCTAAGTTTAGTTATGTGAAACTACTAAAATACCCTTTCTATTATTTAAATACCCATTTTACCTTTCCTTAACTTCCCTCACTATGGTAGTACTGAAAAATGCCGATGCCTCCATCCCCTCTCTAGCTTCCTCACATTACAATGTCTCCACCCACCTCTCCATTATAGTTAGTTACAATCAACCTCTGCCCTATGATTTTCAGAAATTTCTTTTATTTGCTTCTTGTTCATCTTCCTTTTACTACCTTAACATTGTCATTTCTGACACCACTAGAATCCTAATGATGCCCAATAGGTTAAAAATGCCAACCCCTCCATCCCTTCTCTATCTCCCTCACAGTACAATGTCTCCACCCACCTTCTTCATCATAATTAGTTACAATCAACCTCTGCCCTATGATTTTCAGAATTTTCTTTTATTTGCTTCTTGTTCATCTTCCTTTTACTACCTTAACATTGTCACTTCTGACATCACTAGAATTCTAATCATGCCTAATAGGTGCCTTTCCTTTCTCAACCACTTAGTGGACTATAGTCTAACCAATTGCAGCTTGTTTACAGAATAAGTGTAAACAAGCCGAGCATTAGCATCATGATCAAGCTTGTTTATTTAACATTGAACTAGCCCAAGCTTTAATTAACCAAAAATAGTGATTTGGCCCAGCTTGTTTATTAAATGCTCTGAATCCAAACAGTATTATGGATTATAAATATAATATACACTCATATGCGCACAAAACATTAAATTAAATAAAAAATGGTAAAACTATGCATGTGAATGTGCATAAGATTTTATTTTATTATTATTATTTTTTTTGGGGTTCAATGGTGCCAGATTTGAACTCGTGAATTGGCAGGTGAAAACACTATGCTCTCACCAGCAAGTAACAAGTTCCAATGGGAGTCATAACAAAATTTTATAAAGATGCATATTATAATGTTTTAATAATGATGCATGAATATTTGTGTTTTATCAATAATCTTGGACAAAATGTTGGATGATCTATTGGTTCAGCTAGGTTTGGTTTATGTCCAGAAACTGATTAAACCAATTAGCAGCCAATTTTAATACGGATGTGATGTTTGTGCTAATGCTGGCATAATCTTTCTGTCATCAGATCAAACTGATAACCTACGTGCTACATTGGTAACATCGATTCCCCACATCCTCCTTTGGTATTCTTTTTAAAGATTAATCTGTAAAATTATGTTTGTTGCATTTAACCATTTATTTAGAAGTTGAGTTACATCAGCCAATGGTACAAGGGGAATCATCGTCCTTATATGAATTGCTTAGGAGGAAACTTAGCTGTTCCAGCTCAATGGTGAAGTTGATGCTTTGTTATGATGTTTCCTTTATAGCTAGATAAGCTGACTTCTAAACTCACTAATAGAAGGAAGCAGTTATGTTGTTTCCAATTGAACTCTAATGGCTTTGCAGTGATTTAGAAGCTATATTCCTCTTTAGTATGGCATATATTAATAGTTAAGTCTTATTTTCTAAATTGGAGCTTCACTAAATAATTTCACAACCTCATACTTGGGATGTTTTCCATCTGACAAGATAATGACTGGATGCTTTCTTTTGCAGGTTGCTGAGAGGGCCCTGTATTTGTGGAACAATGATCACATTGAGAATTTAATCCGACAAAACCGTAAAGTGATTCTGCCCATTATCTTCCCTGCCTTGGAGAAAAGTGGCTGTGCCCACTGGAATCAGGTCGTCCAGAGCTTGACACTAAATGTTCGCAAGATTTTCTCAGATGTCGATCCTGAGTTCTTCGAAGAGTGCTTGCACAAGTTTCAAGAGGACGAAGCAAAAGTCAAAGAGGGGAAAACAAAACACGAAGCTACGTGGAAGCGTTTAGAAGAGATTGCTGCTACAAAATCTGCAAGTAGTGAGGCAATTCTTGTCCCTACAGCTATAGCCACCCAAACATCTTAAAAGAAGCAAGTTCCATGGTTTCTTATTCTGTTATTTTTTCGGTTGGCATGCTGGCATTAATGGTTCATATGCTTCAGGACGCTAGATTCTGATCTGATAGTTGCTGCTTTTCTTCGCTGTTTGTACCTGGTAAGTTTAAGTTTCTGAGGTTTGAATGGATGTTCATGGGAGACAGAAGTACGTTATGCTATGGAGGGAATTTGCTAGTTGGTTTTGAATTTTAGCAATCCCATTCATGTATTACTATTGGGTTTATTAGGAGGAAGCAGATATAGTAGTTCTGAGATATTTTACATGCTCAGACTTCTTGTTATAATATTGCATTATTTAATCTGGTTTCACGTGTATGTATTACAATGACATTTCATTCGTTAATCATTGTAGAATTTGCTTTCCTTCTGTAATACGATCAATTCAAAATATTTTGGCTAGTTGATTTTTTTTCTCTCCCCTTTTTGTCCGTTGGAAAAGGCAAGCTCCTTGATCACTGACCAACAACACTCAGCATTAACCACCATATTGAGGCCACTTTGAACAAAATGACCAATATGTAGCATGTAATGTTTCATACGTAAAAATATCTTTCGAGAAAAAGAAAATTGAAAAAAGTATATATCTCTTTTTTTTAAAAAAAGTTTTCTTTTTTTTCATGTATCAAATACCAGAAGCACTCTGTAGCTTATTGGCAAAGAATTGAAAAGAAGAGTTTTCAGAGGGAAAGGCAGAGGAGGAAGAGGGAAATTGACTCTGAACTAATTCTTTTTTAAAAAATGGAAACAGAAATACAATTTTCAACAAGAAATCAATATCAACAAAGAGCTTCGTAATGCCACTCGTCATCCTCCATCTCCATATGATAAGAGAGACGATAATCTAAGGTACAGGGGATACTATTATTTATTTAACTTACCAGCAATCAAGTTAATGGCTTGTGTATGGAATTATTAAAAACATGTATTTATGACATCATATATTTTATTTTTTTAAAAAAACATCAACTATTTTATTAATAATAGTTGAATTGAATGGCAAAAACCAAGTTTAATAGTTTTTTCTCTTAAAAAAAAACTATGTTGAAAGAGTTTTAATTTTTACATGGTTGGATTTGACTCAATTCAAACCCAAGTAATAGAACTAAATACGAGATAGATATCGCGTTGATTACTTAATTTTTTTCCCCCAAATAATTGCATTCAACTATGCCTAACATAAGAATGATGATAATTATGTTAATGTTAAACTGCAACATGCGACTATAACTTTATCTTTTATATGATAGTAAATATAATTAAATTAATTTTATTTCTTTAAAATAAATTGAATTCGAGTTGAATGATCTATAAAATAAAGAATTTAGTAAAACCTTTATAGTTTATACACATAATTTTAAATTAAATTGTACATTTGTCATGTACTAATTATTAGAATTAAGATGTCGTGTACCTGTAATATTTTTGTTAATCTGAACTTCTACTTCAGCGAACACTCCACTGTGCCTTGATCACCTCAATTAAATTAATAGATTAGTACAAATGTGATTCTCCCATCTCCCGTGGACTATAGTATGACCAAGAATTTCTCATGCATGTTCATCTGACACGTGTAAGACGAACAGGCGTTTCCACATTTCTTCTCCCTCTTCCTACTGCAAGTGGAGCTTGTGGATAAGAAGTCATTGCTTCATATTTTGTCCCTTGTACTCTAATCCACATTGGCTACGTTTGCCCGAATTGTAGTGAGAAGAATTCAGCGAAATCTCGAGAAATTATGGAAGCGACTATGTCTTTGAACGCCTTTGTTCGTCTTCCTCCTTCCACGTCCAGGTTAAACGATGACGCTTTGGTCAGGCACTCTCTGTTCTCCACTCCGGCTGTCCACAGTCCTCAGCAGCGGTGTCGCCGCCGCATGCTGGTGGTTGAAGCGAAAGGCAAGAAGGGAATGATGGCTCGTCAGTTTCAGCGGCCTCCTCCTCCTCCATTGCCCAAGATTGAGGACGATGGCAACCCTAAATTTGTTATCTTCATTCGGATGGCCAATGTTCGTACTCTTCCAATTTATACTGGCCCTTTTTCTATTATTCTGTCCATTTTTTCTTTTGTTTTGGTTCAACAGAAAATCATGCTGGGGCAGGAAATTAATTGATCTATGTTTTTAGTTTCTTATCTAGAGGTGGCGGGAATTTGAAGTTTTCCCGACTACTTGAGCTTATTGTCTGATTGACAAGTGTCGAATATAAGCTTGAGGTCTTGTTTGGGTGTTCTGAAGAGAGTATGATGAGGTGGTATGAAGTGGGAAGGCATTGTCACTCCATTGTTTGAAGGTTAGATGGAAGAACGGCATGTGATCCATTCCTCGTCTTTTGGAAGTTACAATGGTGAATTAACTTGTGTTTGCTGGATGAAATTTTCGATTTTAACTTCACCAATACAGAAGGTAAAAGTAGTAGGATGATGAGAAGATTAATAACAAAGTAGTCAAATGATCCCAAGTTCTTCAATTTGGAAAGCTTTGAAAAATTGCGTTGAGTTTGAGTTTGAGCATATGGGTCTTCTTTTTCCATTCTCTGCATACTCTTTGCCATATGGTTGTAGCTTTTACTGAATCATCAGTCACTGCTTATTTCTTTTCTATCAGATATATTACAAACAAGAAAAGGTGTCATCGTCGACTTGATTATTGTAACCCTTGGATTTGTGCTTGATCTATCTTATGGCATTCGATCAGGGCTTCTATTTCAGCTGCTGATTAAATTGTGATCTTTTTTCTGCTTGCCCTCTCATTCATTGGAGTTCAATCTAATTTATCGTTCTCGTCAGGTGTATCTTTGGTACCCTCTTAGCATAGTAACTGGTGGAACCACTGCTAAAATCATGGTTGCTGCAAAAGATAATTTTTTGGGGAAATACATTTACAAAGATACCCTTGATAGGAATCTTGCAGCAGTTATTTACCGGGTAGGTTCTTTCTCATTTTGTCTGATATACTAGTTTTTTAATGACATTATTAACTCTGACTTAAAAACTTCAGAAAGTTGAATTCATTGGTGCCATGAAACTGGTTGTTTTTGTTGCTTGTTGAGCTTTTCATCTTAGACATAAAAAGAAGCCTTCTTGCAGTATCACAACTCACAAGTATCACCTATATATGAACATGGAAGACATGCATTTTCAGTTTGTCGTGGCAATCTGCATGCCTGAACTTGTTCAGTGAAACTTATTACTGAATGCGAGAAATGTACGAGTTCTACAACATTTTATTTCATTGTAAAGTTGATATGCTGCTAAATCTGTGCTCTTTGTGCAGTTCTTGCATTCATATCATTATGCATATGTTTTGGTTGGCTTTATTGCATTGTCTCAAAAAGCGTCTATTATGAATTTGGAAGGCATGGATTGTCAGTACCAATCTTCATTTATGGACTTCTTTAGTAAAATTATTGCTGAATCAATTGACAGAAGATGCATTAATTTCGTTTACTTACAAATTTCATTTGAGAGTTATTATGCTGCAGGGCTGATGCTTATTTGAGATCTTATAAAATCATCATAATGCTTTACTTCCTCTATCTTACTGACTGCTTGCTAAACTTCAAATAGGATGAAAAGGAAATACAGAAAACTGCATTCAAGCAGCACCGAGTGCTCCGCAATGCTACTGATTTCAGATATGGCTACAAACTTATTGTAATGTTCTTATAGGATTTTACAGATTCCATATTTAATCATTTGAGCAACGGAGATGTTTGCTTTCACACCAATGTGATAACCAAGAGACCTTTTTATTTATGTTAGTTTTTCATGCAATAAATTTGCAGGAAAATGGCAATATTAGAGCTGCACTCTCTTCTTCAGATGTTATTGAGGTAATATTCCTCAGATTTTTATCATGTTGTATTTTTGTTACATTTTTCCATAACCCTAATAAAAGTAATGAACAGAAGATGTTGCTTGCTAACATTCCCATCGAGGCAAATGTCCATTATCATTGATTCGTTATCACTAAAATGTGAACCTTAGAGGCTTTTAGTTTTGTGCATGCACATTTCAAAGTGTTTGCTCTTTAGTTAGATACCATTTTATGATATTCCCCCGTAATATTTTGCTGTGCTTGCATTTCCAAATTGAAGCTTCCTACAAAAGATAAGCTTAAAACTGTACTTGATAAAGTGAAAGACTTCTTTGGAGATGCAAAGGAGTCCTTTGGGAAGATAACAGCGTTGAATTCTACCACGACTGAGGAGTCAGAGGAAGATACAGCAGAGAAAGCTAAGTAAGTTATGTTTTAATTTAGTGCATGTTCGTGCTTACCATATAATGTATGTTCACGTGATGATAAGGATCTAGTCTCCATTGGATGACACCTGGTTCCTACTCTTACATTTCCAGATCATTGCATGTACGTACATTATATGATGCCTAAGTGTCTGTGTTCTCAGGAGGGAACTTTAGATTCCCTTTTCAATTTTGAAAATTTCCTTATGCCTGAATCATTTAATGACATGCTTTTGGGCCCTTTGTTCATACTGAGTCTGGGATAACAGATGAGCCACACATTTAGTGGTTTACACTTTACAAATAGCATGGCTTTCATATTATATTTTGTTATGAAGGTTTTATGTGACTGTTGTTTCAATGTCCAGCGTTAAAGGATGAATGTATAGCTGGAAACAATTGCTTGACTTGTTATCTGCAGCAATTAGCCCTTCTGAGGTCATGAAGCTTCATCTGGTGTATATAAATAGACTGCTTTACTGGGAAGCTGCTATACCCAACATCTTCTCTATGAACACCAGCTTCTTGACGCTGATCAGAAATTCTATGGTTGGGGGAACTGTTGTACAAAATTACTGAGTTGTGAAATTCCATGCGTTTTGTTTGACACGAATTTGTTAAATTTATTTGAAGACTTGTTATCAACCTGACCATGCATTGGAATTTTGGTTCACTCAGTAGAACTTTGAATCTGCTCATGCGATAACATTATCATGTAAGACTTCTGTTTACAATGAGAAAAGGCTATTTGAAATTTTTTTACAAGCACATGTAGAACTAGCAGTGGCCTCAGCATATACACTATAATTTAGGGCAAACATGACCACAGCTACCTCAAAATTGGTAATTAAGTATTTTTGCTTCTCAACTTCTGGTATTTTACATTTTTTTTTTTTTTGTGATGCAGTATTCTCCTCAAATAATTAGAAACAATACAATGTTGCTTTCACTATTAACAAATCTTAACTTTTATGATCACAAAAATTATAAAAAGATCTAGAAAATTATCAAAAAATCCAAAAATTATCTTATACCTTATAAGAAAACAAATGTCTATTGAGTTCCCTAGATTATGAATAAATATTACTCCCTCCGTTAAAAATATAAAGTATTTTTAATCAAATTTACTCCTTAATAAAGTAATTATCTAGTTTTTAAATAACCTTATTTTTTTCATATTTATTCTTATTAAACACCTTACAATAAATATAAAGTCATTATCAATAGGGACACTTTGAAAAAAAAAAGAAGACAATGATTACACCTTGAAAGATTAAAAATGTTTTACATTTTTTAACATTTAATTTCTCAAAAAATGCCTTATATTTTTTAATGGAGTAAGAGACAACTATTATTTCTTACATGTATAAAAAATTCAAGATATCACTTTGACCAATCACTTTGATTGGCTGTGGAGTGATTATTGAATCACCATTTTTTGCAAACCTGGTAAGTAAGGAATATAATATATATTTGTTTCAAAAATGTCTCGCTAAAATACTAATACTTTAATATTTAATAATTTAATAATATTATTTTATAAGTCTTCCCCTGAAATTTATGAATCCCTAAAAAAATTAACAGTTCAACTAATATATTAGAGTTTTATACGTAAACGTGCTTTTTCACATTAACTAAGTTATAAATTTAAATAGTGTGATAAATTATGTTACTTCAAAAATTTACAACCCAACTAATGTGTTCAAGATTAAATAAATATATTTTTATAGTAATTGAATTATAAATTAAAATAGTGTAATAATTTATGAGGCTTTTTGTGAAATTTTGAAGTCATCCTTCATATATTTATAATTAGTATGAAAAAGAAATTCACTCATAAATCAAGCATATCTACAAATAGTTGAAAATGCAAAAATGTCCTTTAACTTTATTTTTAGCCCTTCAATTTTTTTCTCATTCATTCACTTTACAATACAATAGTATGGGTGTTCAATTTATATCTATTTTGATTGGCCTAATATCATCTCAATTATATATAGTGGGTCTCATCCTAACTCAAAAGCAATTGAAATGGAACTTTGTGAGACGGAATGGAAAAAGGGTTTGGAATGCGATGAGATATGGGACTATCATTAGAATGTCATGTCGCTTCCCAAATCTCTCTCTCTCTCACAAAATTTTTATAATTTTTTATTTTAAAAATATACATTAATATATTAATTATATTAATATAATTTATATTTATATTAATTGTATCAATTATAATTTCAATACTTGTAATTATTATATAAAATTAAAGTTTTTTATAGTTAAACAATTTTAATGACATAGAATAAATTGGGTGATATCATTCTTTGTAATATATTAATTATATTAATATAATTTTTTCTTATATCTATCTATTTAATAAATTTATTATATCGCATTTCTTACTTTATTTTTGAAAGAGTAATTAATTTAACACATCTCAATTAAAGTAAAATAATAATAATTTAATGTTATGCTTGATTTGTTTGTTGTTGCTGTTTTTATACTCTAAAGATAACTTGTAATTGCTATCATGATATGTGTAACTATAATTAGTATAATTCAATAATTAATTTTAAATTGTGTGTATTTATGTACTTATGTTTTTTAATTTTAAAAATTAATAAATCATATGATTTAAAATTTTAATAAATATTATTATTCAAATCTTTCTCTAACATTATCTGATTTATCAGAATGATGATTTTTCATCCCAATTTCGAACGGAACGGGATGGGACGGGATACAAAATAAAAATTTAATCTCAATCTTTTTTTGAGGCAAGACATGGGATAAAGATATCTCGATTCCGTCCCGTGAACACCACTATAATATAATATGAAAATACTTGAAGTTTTTTTTATTTAAAGTCATAATAAATTGCAATTTTGCAAGCAAAGTTTAAATTTTAAATCATAACTTTTTGAAAAAAAATTGTATATTTAAAATAAAAATTTTAAGCATAAATATCTCCAAAACAGAATCTTCAAATACATACTTTAGGATTGAGAACACCTTGCCAAGCTAACTACTACATTCTATGATAGTTCCCCCTGTATGGTCATTTAAGCGACACATTGCTGGATTGACACTGCCGAACAAAGTTTATAATACACCGGAACCCTCCAAGCTAACCCAAATATCTGCTGATTTCAGTAATTTTGAATGTGTTTGATTGTCAACTAGAAATTGAATAATCTCTTCTCTTCTTCCTTTTTTTTTTTTCCCTGAGATATATATAATATACGTTAAACAATAAAAGTTCTCAATGTAAGTGCTTGTGCGTGCATTGCAGACTGAAACCAATAAAGAAACAAAACCAAGGGACACATAAGCAAGGGATACAAATAAAGCAAGCAACACATAAATGATCAAACATGAGAAGAGAAGTTGATTGCGAAAGGATACACTGCAAAAAGCATCTGTTCTTTGTCTAATTGTCTCAGTATTCTCTGAGGACCATAGTTCTGAATAATGCAGAATAAGCTCACCCATCTACAAGCATTTAGCATTTAGCAATGATACTAAAAATGGAGTTACCACGATGCCAAAAGACATCAACAACCATTCCAAAACTCGGAATCTCGAATCAGAATATCAACACATACTTCTCTGCATGCAAATTCCTAGGAAGAATGAGATTCAGATAGTTTTAGGCATTCACTCTGGCACCTCCGAAGGCATATGTCATTCCAATTAGGTACTTTGATGTTGGTTAACACACACAGTACGAGCACAGGCATCAGCACATGCATCAAGCTCAGAGACACCACAGACAGTAACACAAGTATCAGGAATGGGGTCTTTCGAGAACGAGCCGACCTTCTTCAGCATCCTCTTTGACGTGCAAACCCGCCACACACACAAAAATGTCATCAGAACTCTTCTCCCCTTCCCCTTGCACTTTTTCAGCCTCTGCTCTTCAGCATGCCTTTTCTTCCACTCTAAAAGCTTGTCCTGCAATGACAGCCGGGATTGCAGCCCCCCAACAGAGACCACCACACCTCCACCATTACTAATATGCAAGTTGAGCTGCTCTTTCACACTATTGCATATGCTGTACACTTCCAACAAAACAACAATGAAAAACCTATGAAGTTTCCAGGTGACTTGTTAATTCAGATTATCCACACACAGTGATAAAAGAAAAATTATAAACACGAGGAATTCACTGCCAAAATCTTTCATGCATCATTATTTCAAATCTAAAGCAATATAAATTACTCAAGGTTTTTTTGGGGGGGGGCATATCAGGAAAAGCCCACACCTGATATCTCATTTTATCAGAGCATAAATGTTTGGAACTCAGCTCTTGAAGCCAAATTAGGCCAAAATAAAAGCACTTGAAACAAAGGTATTTAATGCTATAGACTTTTTACAAAGTGTTTCAAATGAACAAACAATCGCTGGTAGAAAATAGCATATATTTTGGACTGGAGGGAGTATACTATAGGTACAGTGAAGAATATACTAGGAAGTAAGAAATAAGAAGAGAAAGTTCATCACTAACAATAATGGTAACATTGAAATACGCCTTCAGCAAATACGAAATACGTTACAGTTAAATGCATCAGAATACAAATAAAATGTAACCTATCCTTTTGAGAAAATGATGAAAAACTCACGATATCCAATCAAAGATTGATCACAATTCCTCATGCTCGCTTATACAAACTAGGCTGCTTTTTATAGGCTCTACTTACCCACCACCGTCACCAGACCTTTCTTAATATTCCTAT
>NW_026555345.1:23761864-23836644 GCF_029017545.1 Prosopis cineraria | reverse complement strand
AATTAGCTTCTGTACATTCTATATGATTTTTTATAAAATTAAAAATCAAATATTTTTAAACCATATAGTATATATTTTTAGTTCTTACTTATTTTTATAATTTTTTAATATTATCAATATCTCAATAAATACACACACACACATATATATAATATGACTGGATTGGCTGGGATTGAACATGTTTTCCTTGAGGCATGGTCAAGATTCAAACTTTGTGAGTAAGAAAATTATATTATAAGAATTATCTCAATTCAATTGAAGTTAATAATATTCTCTGGCAAAAAAAAAAGAATTCAATATATTAAAATCGAGCTCTAAATATATAAATGAATACTAAAGAAAATCTAATTTATTGGTATTACACGACATTTGGTAGGATATTTTTTTTTTGTGGGAAAAAATATCTGCAATAAATCTGAATTATTTAGTGACAGATTAAAGATTTATATTATGGAATGTGCATTTAATTTAATTAAGATAAAAATTTATTATTTCTAAAATTGCTTATAAAATTGTTTAGATTTTAAACTTATTGTTTGAAAATAAAAAAATGTTATAATTAGTTGTCCCACATTTAAATAGAAAATATTGTAAGTTTCAAATCAAAGAACCTCACAAGTAAAGTGTTAACCATGCATCGAGATACTGAAATTATTACTGAAATTATATCCTTGTTGGCTTGTGACTAGAGTCTTGTCTGTTAAGACAATTTTGCGAGATGCAAATAAAGCCGTCGACACCCATGGTAAGCATGTGTTATCTTGCATCGTTCGGTTTCATCCTTTGTTTTCTCCCACTTTTGAGTTATTTTTAGTTTTGCAGCAGGACATTAATACTACATTGTAGGCTTTTATTTCCCTTGTCATTTAAAAAAAAAAAAACAAAGAGAGAGCCTTGCAAGTCACAAGTGAAGCAAGGTTTATAACCTCGGGGAGATTTTCCTAGCACATTAGTGTTTTGAAATATGCCTCTCTTTTAATTTTTAATCAAAAAATTCATGTTTTTGTTGAGAAGTTTATGTCATGAAAAGTTTAATCAGCATGCAGTCAAGTGAAGTATTAAAGAGTAAGGTAATAAAAATCGAACAAGTCATTAAATCATTCAAGACAGTGATTTAGAATTCAGTGGTCCAATCAAGAGTTAACTTATAATCCAATCAATTACGATTAAAATAATATAATTTAATTAAAAAAATAAAATATTGATATTTACTATGAAAGACAGTAATATTTAAATATAAAAGTCATTGATTCTTAAATAAATGAAAATTTATTCATAAAATCTTATACTCACTTTATATAAATAATAATAATTTATAAATTTCTGACAACCATAAAGCACAACAACAAAAAATATTAATAAAAAATTTAGTTTCAATTTAGGTTTTAATATTTAGAAAGAAAAATAAAAAATAAAATAAATAAAATCTAACCCTTGTCAACTCATTAACCCACTAAGGTGACTAGGTTTGTCTAAGTTGAAGTCAGTTAGATCAAGTTAAAATCAAGTTACAAATGCTTAGTTTGTTCAATCAATTAGACTAACTAATTCACCATTCACGAGTCAACCTGTCCAAGTTGGTCCAAGATTACAAACAATGTCAACAAGCAGAGCTGTTAGACCTAGATATCAAGTCTCAAATATGGTAATATTTTTATAAGAAAAATATAATCTTTGATCTCTATAGTTTTTTATTAAATTTTTTTTAGTATCTATAGTTTTTTTATAATGTTTTCAACGGACAAAAAAACAAGTATTATTTATTTTTTTTAAATTATAAAAATTAAAAGTATTAAAAAATTACAAGATTAAAATTAAAATTTAATAAATTATAAGGGCAAATATTATATTTATCGACCTTCATAAGTGTCAAATCAGGAAACTTATCAAATAAAGTGAGATTTACAAATTCAAGGATTTTTCTGAGACATGTGGCCGTTACAAGCAAATGTACTTTTTTTTTTTTCACTCAAAAAGAAAGTAGTTGGAATGAAATAAAAAGGCGCGTGTAAGGATGAAGACGTGTAGTTTGTTTAGCGAAGACATGGTAGATTGCAGATCAGACATTCTAAAAGAAGAGTAATAAATCCAAAGGAGAGAGCCGGTGAGAGAGATTAATGAAGCTAAGAAATTCATCAACCGACAAGTATCCTTTTCTTTCCTTCCAGGGTGGAAACTTTATTTGTTAAGCAAACTTCATTTCCTCTTCTTCCTCCTCCTCCTTTTTATCTCTCTTTTTCTTCTCTGCTTTTCACAGGCATATCCCTTCTCTCTCTCTCTCTCTCTCTCTCTCTCTCTCTCCTCTGTGGGGTCTTCTCTTTGGCATAAAGGTTCTGGCTTTTTTGTACAGAATTGAGAATTCTCCTTCTCTCTTTCTTGCCGGGGCTTAATGTGGCAGAATCACACCCATAGTCGTCATCTTCTTCTTCTTGTTTGAGAGATTCTATTGTGGCTCTCGAAGCTGATATTCAACATGCCAATACCCTGTGAGTTTTCTTCATCTTCTTCTCTTCTTCTCCTCTCATTTTAATTTTGTTTTGTTTTTTTCTGGGTTTCTCTGCAAAAACAGGCCATTCAGTTTTATGTAATTCACATTTCTTACTCCATGAAACTCATGAAACTTTTGCTTCTTAATTTTTATAGAGAAAATAATAATCATCTAGAACCATAAAATGTTGAAATTACATTTAAGTACCAGAATCTTTTTATGCGGTTTATAAATTATTGTTCTGATTATAATACCTCGAAAATAAGTGACAAAATGAGTATTTCAGTCAAAACATTATTTTTTTTTAAAATTGTAAAAAAGAATCATGATCCTGAAATTCATTTTTATGTTTTATGGTTCTGTATGGTTTTGAGAGGTTATTGCTAAGTAGCTATATATCATATATAGGTTTTTTTTTGGTCATATCCAGATGTAATATAGTCATTGTTCGTGATAGATTTTGCTGTTTAGTTCAGGCACTGAGCTATTTTTGCAAAAATGGGACTGTGATATTATCCGTTGAAATGGAAGGTCAATTTCTCTTAAGTTCTTCTGTGTTTTAGCTTATAATCAGACCAGATTTTGTTGTTTAGTTTTTGTTTTTTTTTTTCCCTCTATCTTCTTTCTTCTTCATTTCAAGAAAAATATGTTTAAGGGGGAAAAAAAAATCTTGTGAGCTTCGGCCATGAAGAATTTACCAGAGCAGTGCGTAATTTCAAGTTCTTACAGTTATAATGAGAGAGAAATTAATTTTACATCTCTTCATGTTTATATATTTTGAGGGTAAAAAAAAAAAAGAAACAAAGAAATTGATAACAACCGCGGAAGCAATTTGCTTAATCTTTTCCTTGATGAGTTGGCAAGAGAAGGTGCCAGTTAAAAATTTAACAATATAATGTTAAAATTTAGACGGTAAAATATAAAATGTTCGTTTAAAAAAAAACATTTGAATAAATTATAATTTAATATCTCCTCTACTTTGATAAAGTAGTTAGATATGTTCTACAATAAGGAATGGAATAAATATAACTTATTAAGTTTAGAAATTAAGATAATTAAATTACTTTAAATCGAAGTTGATGGATGAAATAAATATTAAAAAAAATTAAGTAGTGTAAGTCATTTGTTTTTGCAAAACATAATTATATATGGTGTTATTGATGATAATAAAAATAATATTCATGAAATAAAAATAAATGCAGGGCAGCATCAGTACCACAAGGTTATGGAGGGGACCATATTCAGATGAACTATCATACAGTCCTCTTGCTCCTTTATTCCTTAATTTGATCCAATGGATGGATTTTACTTGTACCGATTCTCTCCCTACTTATCTTGGCTTATTCCACATTCTCATTTACAAGGTAATTTCTGCTTCTATTATTTTCTTTTTTGGTGAATTACTTCAATTATTATTTATTTTCACCTTACTTCTTTCTTATAATTTTGTATATAGGGAAAATCTTCCAATTACTAGTGTTTCATATAAAGGAAAAAAATCAAGCGGAGCCAAAACCTGGACCCAAGTGCGGGATAATTCAATAAAAAAATATTTTTTAAAAAATAATACTTTAATAGTTAAAATAATAATTATGTTAGAACTAAAATTGTAATAATAAAATTGATTGATCATCACTTTTTATTACAAAAATCATATTAATGAAATTAATATAATTTTTATCGTAAACATGCTCTTCATATCTTATTTCTATCATTAAAATATTATATATTTAATAAGTTTTTTCGTTCATATTTTTTATTTAGCTCAAAAGGTGTAAAATATTAAGAGTATGAGATGAAAAATTATAATTTATATCAACACAATGTGGCTGAGCCACCGCTCTCAAATCTCACATCAGCAAACTAAATGAAATTTTTTAATGAAATCACGAAATTACTCTTTTTTTCATGCACAAATTAAGTCCTTTATTCAAGTTGTTATTTGTTATATGGAAGATGTCAATTATTGTTAAATAATTATAGTAGCATTGTTCAGTTGATAATTAAGTAGCAATAATTAATATCTATATATAATATTAATTAACAACTTTAATAAAAGGCATGAGACTTTGGAGTAATTTTGTGATTTTATAGGACTTTCTTGTATTTAGGTTGTGAGTATTTTTTCTTATATATACTTTCTTATTTCTATTATAAGTTACATTTAACTACCTTATTAGAATAAGGAGAAGTGATTAAGTCATTAATTTTATCTAGAAAAATAAACTTTTAATTTTATTCATAATTAAATGAAAAAATTGATCAATTTGCATCATATTCTCTTTCACGGTTAATAATATTGGATAATAGTAGAGTTAGAAGGAAAAAAATTAGCATTGAGGATCCAACACGACTGAAGTTTATCTATTTACAAATGAATCATAAACTTATATTTATAAATAGATGAACTTTTAGTTATATTAGGCCCTTATTATTTTTTCTCCTCCGGAGGTTTTCGCTGCCATTCTCCGATAATAATATTAAACAAATATAATTAATATCATCAAGTGTTTTATAACAAAAGACTATCAATTTCTTTCAAAACACGTGGGAGCATATATATATATATATATATATAATGCACTTCTCTTCCACTTAAATTAAAATAAGTCATTTTTTATCTATTATTTCTGATTGGTTAATTTGGTGGTCCAGGTGTACGATGGGATGCCAATGCCATCATTATCCTCCATAGAAAGAAAAGCCTCTCTCAAGGATTTCTATGGTAATGGACTAATGTGTTAGCCTTCCAGTACTTGGTTCGTTTTTAATTTTTTTAATAAAATTACAGTCAAATTCTATATAAAAAAATTAATTATTATAAAATTTATTGATAATTGAATTAAAGAGTTTTAATAACTAATTATATTGTTAATATAGTTTAATTCAATTGTCAATGAACATTACAATAATTAATTTTTCTATATGAGATTTTAATATAATTTTTCCTTTTTCTTTCTCATTTTTTTCTTTTTATCTTTTATTTTTACTGTTTTCTCCCTTCTGTCATTTTGCTCTCTTTGTGATTTATCAGTAGCCTCAATTGATTTTAATTAGGGTCAGTTTAATACACAAAATGAAAATGAAAATAAATAATTAATCAATTTTGTAGCCAAAAAAAAAATCTTCTGCTAATTAAATAAAAAATAATATTTCATATGTATATATTTTGATTTTTTTGCTTCTTTCCAGGTGTGATATACCCATCACTGAAGCTACTTGAAGGGGAGTTTTAAAGCACATGAAGCTAAAGAGAATAATAGAAGCAATGGGACACAATTGGTGAGCAGAAAGAGCCCCAAGAGAGGAGGGTTTGATGATAAAGAACAAGACTTGAGAGATGATGAATGTGGAATCTGCATGGAGATCAGCATGATCATGGTCCTCCCTAATTGTGGCCATTCCCTCTGCATTACCTGCTTCCATGACTGGTAATGTTAACTCTTTTGTTAAGTTGCCCAAGTGTATGCCCAATTATAATCCGTTGTGTTTCTCATTCTTAACGATATCCCTACTGCTATGCTAGTCCTATGTATAAAGTGTTTTACAAAAGTACAAAATGGTCCTAATTATAAGGCGTCGAATAAAAAGATGAAATAATCCTCCAATTTTATCCTTTAATTTGAGAAAACATTTGAATAAATAACAAGGTGACTCTCGATCTTCCTTTGTAATAAGGGTATGATAGGAGAGTTGGATTTTTTTTTTAACAAATAAAACAATACACTCGCTCCGTTCTTAATAATTATAACAAAAACTACCAATTGCTTGATTGTCTCTTTCACAATCAAAACTAAAAAACTTCAAAAAAAAATTATTACATTTTTTTTCAAATTACCACCTCTAATGGATAATATCATTAAATTAGAGGAAAAAGTAAACACAAACTACAAGGTCATTTTAGTTCAAACTTTTTAATTTCAAACATAATTATCAGAATTAACTAATTTTTTTAAATTATGAGAATTGGTTAACTTTTGCTTGTATTTAAAAACTGGAGAGAGTAATAATTTTTTTTTTTAAAGAACATGAAAAATGTTTCAAACCACTCATCAATTGGACCAAGTAATGTCGTAGACAAAGTCATTTCAACTAACCAATAAGCACCATTGTTTTCCCCAAAAATAAAAATACATGCAGGAATGTGAGATCAGAATCATGCCCATTTTGCAGAAGAAGCCTGAAGAGAGTGAGTCCAACAGATCTGTGGGTTGTGATCGACAACAACGAGGTGGTCGACAGACTCACGGTTTCAAAAGACAACCTCAGACGCTTCTATCTCTACGTTGAATCTCTGCCTCTTCTCACTCACGATGCTCATGATGTCTTCGTCTTCAACTGTATGCTCTGATTCCAACCATCTCTGTAGATATCATCATCTTCAATAAACATGTATTCATGTGTCATATGTATTATTTACAGTAAGATGATATTGACATGAGATGATTCTCCAGGTTAATTCATGCTTTGTAACTCAGCTTTTTGGAACCTGAGTTCTGTTATTCATGCCTGTATATACATGAATAGCGTCTGTACGCATGGAATATGTTCATATACAATGGATATTCCTGTTTGTTTTTCTTTTATTTTCCTTGCATATATATATATATATATAGATGAGTATTGCTAATAATTACTTTCAAAGTCAATGACTCTTGTAGATGGGAGAATTTTAAATAAGGTTTAGGGATGTGATTTAATTACTAGTGGGTCTCAAAAAAATTTAAAATTTTAATTTAGTACAAAAGGATACAAGTGAAAATCATTTTAATTGAAAAAATATTAAAGTACCCTTCATTGGTTATATAAAATCATTAATTATTAATTTTCTTACTTTATTGATTAATTTATTAATATGAGTTACAAATTATATAAATTAACATGTCTATATAATTATACAATAGTTGACATCAGTTGTTCAATCACAAATAGCAACATCAATTTTTAAATTGTTAACTCTATTTGTTAATTTACTAACATCAGTTGTAAATTATTGATAAATCTTATAAACTTACATTAGTTGTAAATTATTGACAAGTCTTGTAATTTATAATGATGTTACTAAATTAACAAGTAAAGTTAGCAAATTAACAACTAATATTACTGCTTGTTTGACAAATACATGTAATTTACAAGTTATATTGGCAAATTAATAAGTAAAGTAAGAAAATTAATAACTAATAATTTTGCATAATAAATGAAGAGTACTTTAATCTTTTCATCTTTGAAATTATTTTCACTTTTATTTTTCTAGACTGAACTGAAATTTTTAATTCTTTTTAGACCCATTAGTAATTATAAGTTACATACCTAATCACTATTTGAAATTCTCTCCTTTTAGATTGGGAGGAGATAAGCTAAATCAGAAGGAAATTAGGTCACTGCAATGCAATAAAAAGTCTATTTGGATTTTAGTTAGATATAATTGACTATGAAAATAATTAATTAATATGGTTAATTTCAATCATAATTGATTATGTTATGGTGTAATTTGTTTAGATAATATTTTTTAAAATTAATTTTAATAGAATTAAAAATATTTGAATAATTTAGTTAGAATTAGTTTTAACAGTAGAAATTACTATAAACAACATTGGTTTCTAAAATTAAATTATTAATAAATTTGTATCTAATATTATTAAATTTGTTAAATTTTATTTAAGAAATAAAATATATTATTTAAATTACATATATGATTAGTTAAAAAGTTTAAATTATATTAATATTAAGATTTTAATTTACGTAAATAAATAACTCAATGTATCTTAGTTAAATAAATTTAATAAGAAAAAGATTTAATATTTAATACCGAACATCAATTATACAATAATTAATGAAGATGATAATATACAAATTGATCTCAAATAACACAATGAATATGAGTTATATTTGATGAAGATGTTATGGATGATGGTAAGAATGAATATTCATCAATGTGATGATCTTCTTAATTTTCATGTTCTATTTAATCTTTCTTTTCATGACACATAAAATCAGAGTTAGAATTGAATTGTTTTTTAATGAAATTATTTATCGTGATTGATACAAGCTAAACATCTAAACCCTTCCTTGATTTAATCGTTTATTTATTTATTTATTTTGATTTAAAAAAAGGCGCTTCTTTTATTTTTGATATACAAAAGTAAATAAATAAAAGATTATGTCAATGGGCCTTTGCCTTGCCCTCGTTTTGCATGCGTGCCTATCGTATAACAGCTTTCTCAGCTGTCGTCTTCTTCTTTTACATGTAAGCCCATCTATTCCCTCCTCTTCTTCCCCTTCTCTCTCTCTCTCTCTCTCTCTCTCTCTAAATCTCAATTTCAGAATTGTATTAATTCATTTCTGATCAGAATGGCCAAGAAAGATCAGAAAAACGGTACATGCAGAGTCGAAGCTGCTCTTCACCTCATCAAAAACAATCACCACTCACTCTCAAACAGGTCTATCATTCAACACTGGACATATACATATATGCTCATATATAATTAACTTGTTTGTTTGATTAATTTTGCAGGAGAAGTTCTGCAACTATGCTTGTGTAGAACGGTTTCTCAAAGCAAGTAAAGATAATGTCAAGAAAGCTGCCAAGCAACTCAGGGCGTTCCTCTCTTGGAGACACACTATAGGCATCGGTATATATATATATATATATATATATGTATATATTCTTCTCCTCTCTCAGATTCTCTCGCTGCAGAAACTTCATTTTTGTTTTTAAAACAGAGCATCTGATGGCGGATGAGTTCGCGGCTGAAATCGCCGAAGGCTTAGCGTATGTGGTTGGTCAGGACGATGAATCCAGACCTGTAATGGTAATTTCACTTCTTCTTCTTCTTCTTCTTCTTTCTCTGTAGATTTGGTGATTTGAAAATGAGATTTGGCTGCATCTTCAGATTTTCCGGATGAAGCAGGGCTACCGTAAGTCACGTTCTCAGAAACGTAAATCAATTCGTCATCTTGTTCGATGCAACTAAGTGCCTTCATTTCATATATATATATATACACACACAAACAAAGGACTTCTGAGAGACACTACAACAAGAAGGAGCCGCTGAGACGAGAGACGGGAGACCAGAGAACAGAAACCAGAGACGGGAGACGGGAGTGAGAGAGGAGAGAATTAACGTGTAATAACAAACGGGTAATTTTGGCAGGTGCAAGAGTCTGACAAATAATTAAAGCTTTAACGGTAAAATTGAATTATCGAAGCACCCTCCTTCAGCTCATGATAAAACACAATTTTTTGCCTTAATAATCAATTATCACCATTTGAATCTGTTTGGCTAAATTCTATTTAACTCGATTATTTGGCTCAAATAATTGATTAATTGATGAATCCAACCAGGCAGAAAAATTATGGGAAAATGACAGTAAAGTCCCTTTAAATTAGCTAATTGACTAATTGATCCCGTAAAATGATATAATTTCCCTTAAGTCCCTGGGGATCATTTTGTCATTAGGAAATTTGAAGAAATGACAGTTTTGCCCTTAATTCAAATGAAAAAAATGTCCTTTCCCCCATTTTCAGTTGTGCTTTGTCTCTCTGCTGACTTTAAGTGCTTTGTCTCTTTGGTCTTTGCCATCACTTGTCATCTGAGCTTTGTGAGCTTCCGTCACCGTCTTGCCATCACAGTGTCATCATTGCAATGTGGCTATAGCATTCTCGTTTGCAATTTCATTGTTCTCCAGCAGCTTTGGCCGTCAGCTTTGTCTCAGTATTCTCGATAGTGGATCTGTTGGTGTTAGTTTATGGATGCGTTTGTGTTCCCGGTAGTAGTAGCTTCTCTCCTGCTCTCCAATCACAGTTGATTAAGGTGTTTATTCCTCTTCTTAGCTTCCATAGGTATTTATTCCTTCGTGGGTGTGATTAGTTATCTAGGTTACTTTCATGATAATCAATGCCTCAATAATCTTAGCAAAATAAATCAATGAATTTTTTTAATTAAATATAGACATAATTGTATTGCATTATTTTGTTATCATGGAAAACTGCCACCCATGTCCTGCAACTTAGATTGTAAGGTAAAGTCATGAAATGGTGGCAGTAATTAACAAGGAATGTGATGATTAGATGATGCTAATTTTTTTCAAGGTCTTTAACTTGGATGACTTCCCTCTCTTGAAGACCAAGTTCATTATATTATACTAGGGTTGCAACTGATTGCAAGGAAACAATCATGTAAAGTGGAATTGATGAAACATTCAATGCTAGTTTTATTCCCAAAAGTTTTAATTTTTGCATTCCATAGCTTGTATTGGTTTAGTCCTATGTCTATTGAGAAATAGTATGAAATCTATATAGTTTTGCTATGAAAGCTTACATGTATACCCCTAAACAGGTATGTTGCTTCTTATTTCTTGTGCTCTATTGGTTGGACTCTTTGTACTTCAACACTGTGGTGCCCACAATATGGCCTTCGTGTTTCCTCCCATTATGATCCTATAGTGACTGTTTATGTTGAGATCTGATTTCTCCCCCAATTTGAACTTCAATTATTATGGTTTGACTTTTTTAAATGTTAGTGTGTAATTGGAGGCTTATTTTTTTGCAGCTGCTTTCTTGACTCTTGACAAGTTATGATTGCATTTTGAAAAATTTAGTTACATCTTCCAGCTTATGCCTTTCCTTCTCTATACTTTTGGAAATGATTGTTTCATAGTCTCATCAAATTAGGTTACATAGTAATCTTCCTATGTTCCATGCGATGCAAAATTCACTGTTAACTGTTGAACATTGGTGTGGGAATTAGAGATCATTTCTTCCATTTTATTTTTTGAGAAAAATATACCATATTTCTTTTAATTTTTCTTGTCATGTAACCCACGCTGCTAAAGGCTTGTATCAAATTCGTGTGAACTATCTTTTTTGTATATATGTATTTCTGTCTAGTTAGCTTAAGCTGTATAGTTTGAAGGATAGGAATAAAAGGAAGGGAAATTTATATTACTAACTAGTACCAACCTCTTGAACAAATAACCTAGTTAAGTAAACAAACAAATTAATTAATGGAGCTGAATTGTTTGTTTACTTGTTAGTATTGGTTATTATATTGATCCATTTATCCAAAATATATGTGTAGTAATATTGGACATAAGGAAGAAAGCTTAAGGTTTTGTGAAATTTGACCATTTCATCCTTATAATTTTGACCAATGTTGTCATCCTCTTGTTTCATTAGCCCAATTTATGTGAAGAAAATAATAATGACATTCGCAATACTCATATCTTGATTTTGGTATGATTTTGTTTGACCTTTGTTGCTGTGACTAGTGTTTATTGTAAATTATTGATAGGGAGACTTGATTGTTTAGGATAGGGAAGATGGTGAATGCATTAAGTCTTTTTGAGAAGGATTTTCTCAAGGAAAATGGAGATAAATATAAGAAAATAAGGTTGAAACATAGAATAAAATATGAACTGAAGGCGTGGGAAGAGTTGCTAGAGGCTGAAAAGGCCAAATATATTGAGAAGGCTAGGCAATTAAAAACTGATAGACATGCTGGAAAAAATAAATACAAGGTTCCTTTTCACACGAGGTGCTCTGTGAGGTAGTTTATAGAGCTTGTAGAGTTTGTGAAAGAGAATGAGAACCTAAGAATGAGGGTAGAAAACATCAAGTTTAGGGTGCTGCTTGATATCCAATAGAAAACATTCCTTCGAGACCTCTACTACTAATTAATATCTTCATATGATCTACCTACCCTTCAATTTCGCATTAGAGGAAAGTCAAAAGAAATGAAAGTAGAAGATGTTCACACATTGATGGGATTACCCTTTGGAGGGGATAGGGTGTTAATAGAGGTGGATGATTAAGAGGAAGCATTCTTGAGGTTAAGGGAAAAATATTACAAAATGCCATATAATAAGATATTGGCATTGATTAAATTTGGAGCAGAGGATGAGAGCTTTGAGTTTTGATTTTTGTTGTACACATTGAGAATACTTTTATGTCCGAGTGTTAGTGCTAACGTTAGTGAGTGGACAATTAAGGTAATGTATTGCACCAAGAATGCATTGAAAGACTTCAATTGGTCAATATATATATTAGATGACTTGTGTGATGAATTGAAAGAGTATTATTTGAAACAAATGAGGAAAAAGAAGGATATGACTGCAAACATTGGAGGATGCTTGTACTTTCTAGTGGTATGTATAGATGAATTTATGGTATTCTTTTCATTGTAATGCGTTCATACTAAGTATAATGTGATAATTATATGTATGTTCTTATAGATCTATTTTTTTTGAGCATTTCCCATTGGTCAAAACAAGTGACCATGATTTAAAAAATGCTGTCTTATATTGGATCGATAGCAAAGCGAAGGAAAGACTATAAAAGGAGAGAGACAACAATATTGGGTTGCTTTATGGTGCTTCTACAGGGGAGCCCACTTCCACCGTCACCAAGAAGAGACCGATGACATCATATCCAGACTCGATATTTATTTCTCACTATTTTGGACAAAATTGCATTTAAAACAAGTTTTTTTCTATTTATATTTTGTAAATGTGCATAAATTAAAGGACTTATTTTCAACAATGATGAGGGTTATTGAAGAAAACCACCAAAGATCAATTGCTTATGTTGAATCTGCGTTCAGAAAGGAGCAGACAGTAAGGGAAGCATCTCAAAAATCAAAAGGGGAAGGCAAGTCAAGTGTTGAAGTTGAGGAAGAAGATGATCGGGTGGGATATGGTAGTAAAGACAAGCTAGCCTTTGAGTTTCAAGAACAAGACAAGGCAAATTTTAAGTTTAAAGAAGACGGAAAAGAAGAAGATAGAGGTGATGAAGAAGAAGAATATGGAGGATACGAAGAAGAACAAGAAGATAAAAGAGAAGACGAAGAAGAAGATGATGATGAAAAGGAAGGTAGAGGTGATAAAGGAGAAGGAGAAGGAGAAGAACAAACTGATAACTTGTCATCTCTAATTCATGTATCTTCTTAAGAAGAGGACGAAAAGGAAAAATCAGATGAGGAAGTTAAGGAAGATGATGGTAAATGACAACTTAGGAGATCTATAAGGACAAAAATACCAACTCTTAGGTCTCCTTGAGTTCTATCAAAGCCGGTGAATAGGACAAAGAAGAAGATTGATGAAAAGCAACAATTATTTTCAATTGTATCACACATGTGTAAAAGGGAGGAAGGTGACGAGTAAGTAGTCTTTATTGCCTAATTTTTCATTCATTTCCAACAGCTTAAGAGAAGTTATTTATTATTCCCTATTTCAGGATCTTGGTTGAAATGCATGATCAATATCTCACTCGTGATGAACTTCGATGTTTGGGAGGAATGCAATGGATTAGTAACAGGGTGAGACAGTGTCTGATTTTTTTTTATAATTTACACATAGTAATGTACAAATAACATGAACTCCTTGGTGGTTGTAGTTCATGACTATGCTATGCCATGCATTAATGGGTGATATCAAGGATTCAGGTCCAGTCCGTCATCATATATTTGATGCTGACTTCATGGTTAGCTTCCAATGAAATTAAATTTAAAATGTCCTCTTTATTATGTTTTGTTTTTTTATAATTTGTTGCATAATGTATTCTTATTTGTAGTGTAAAATGATATCAAATCCCTCATTTGGAAGGCAATAAAGAATAAGAGGGATATCCTACCTGAATATGTAGGATACAATATAGCTGAATGTGATTTCATCATCGGTCCAGCTCTTGTGAACCATCATTGGATGTGTTTGTGCTAAAGCTGAAGACATTGAACTTCTATGTCTTCGACTCATTAAAGGAGGATAGTGGTCTTGAACCAAGGAGAAAGAAAAGGAAAAAGGATGGAGCTTTATATGTAAAAGGATTATTGGTGAATGCACGTGTATGGTCTATTAATCAACTCCTTGGTATGTCTTGTGTGCATGTTGTTTTGATAATATAAATTTGTTTCCTTTGTAGCAAAATAGATTCTTCGACATCATTAAGTTAGTAAACCCAAGCTTGATTGGGAAGAAACTAATAGCTGATGTTATTTGGCCTCCGGTACCCCAATAAAATAATCTGTGCGTTCTCCACCTATTGTTACAACTTTTCTTGTTCATGTAGTACCTTTATTTCCTTTGACCAATTGTGATTATTATTTATATGCTGCATGTTTGTAGAAAAGATTGTAAAGTTCTCATCATAATTTGGTTGAAGACATGGGATCCCACAGTGTTGCAAGACATCACTAATGTACGCTTACATTTTCTTTGATGTTGTTCTTTCTACTTTAGGGCTGTTCTTTGTTTGTGTGTTTCTTCTTTCAACTTGTGTGTTATTCCTTCTTTGGTGCAAGAAGAAGTTACTAACTTTAGGATTGAGCTTTTATGGTGGATGATTAATCATTTAGAAAACCAAAAAAAAGAAAGTGGCCTTAAAATTACTTGATAAAGGGAAGCCAAGGAAGAGAAGGGGGTGGCCACTTTAGTATATAAAGAGGGATGTTAATATTTGTCAATGACTGCTTAGTATATAAAGGTATAGCTACTGTTTGAATATTTGTTAATATGTGTTTTCTTAGCAATACTTTGATGCATTTGGCTGGAGCATAATGCCTAAAGCTGTAAGGCTGCTATGTTGCCTTCAATCTTATATGATCAGATTTGATCATACTTTAAAATTACCTATACCAATTGATACTAATGTTGCCTTTAATGAATGAAGTGAGTTTATAGTTGATCATAGTTAGATTGTAGTCGAATGAATTGTAATTATATATATATATATATATATATATAAATTATAGTTTTGACCTTCGATAAAAAAAGGTAATTATATAACCAAAATAATCAAGTGATTATAAAGATACAATTTTTTATAATTTTAAAATTTTAAAATTAAATTATTTCACAATAAGTTTAAACTATTCAACATATTATTTCTTGTAAGTTTACTAGTTGATTCATTTCACTAGTGTAATGAAAAAATGAGAAATTAAGTGTGTTTGATTTTTTATTAAAAGTTTGTTCATCAATATAAAAGTGTGTTTGGTATTTTTACCTTTTTTAATTTTTAAAAGTTAATGTTGAATATAAAACATAGGTAAACTAAATTAATAAAAAAATTAGGGAAAAAAATTAGCAAGGGAAGTTTGGTACTTGAAAATTCACAAGCCCTCGTTCATAACTTTGGTTCCACTATTAACAAGTTTTGTTCTTATATTCGCAATAATTTATTAGCCATTCGCAAATCCTGGTATGCAAGTTCAGATAAGCATTAAAGTTGGAAATGCGCAAGCCTTCGTTCACAACTTTGGTTCCATTATTAACAAGTTTTGTTCCTATATTTACAACAATTTATTAGTCATTCACAAGTCCTGGTGTGCAGTCCAGACAAGTATTAAAGTTGGAAATGCGCAACACCCTATTCACAACTTTGGTTTCACTATTAACAAGTTTTGTTTCTATATTTGCAACAATTTATTAGCCATTTGCAAGTCTTAGTGTGCAAGTCCAAACAAGCATCAGAGTTGGAAATGCGCAACACCCCGTTCACAACTTCAGTTCCATTATTAACAAGTTTTCTTCCTATATTTGCAACAATTTATTAGCCATTTGCAAGTCCTAGTGTGCAAGTCTAGACAAGCATTAGAATTGGAAATGCACAACACCCTGTTCACAACTTAGGTTCCACTATTAACAAGTTTTGTTCCTATATTCGCAACTATGAAATAAGGAATTACAATTTATCAGCATCCTCTGTAAATTGACTGAATCAGCAAAAAATGAAATACCACTCTAATTCAACAACTAACAACTTTCATTAATTTCAATGACAATAAAAACCTTAAAAAGTGATATAAATGACTCTAAGGTTTCATTGTTAGTTACATAATCCACAACTTGCATCAAAATATCCTATAACCATTTTGACAAAAATATATGAAGGGTTGAATCTTCTATACATAAGAAGTTTTAACTTTGTTATATTCACAATCCAAGAAAACAATAGTCATCTTTGCACACTGTACAGGACAAAAGACAGCTGAATTCACAAACTATATGCAAAAAAGGTGTCATATCTACATCATATCCTAGATTGGATTAGGATTCCTACAAGTCTTATGTGTATGGCCTGGTTGATGGCATAGTGAACAGTGATAAGTCTTGTTCTAAAATTGTGACTCCTTCTTAGAAGTTCGTGGCCTCCTAGGAGGACGATTGGTCCTTGGAGGTTGGAGGAAGACTTGGCCCTTAATATTTAGAATGTTGTAGTTATTTGGATGAGGTATGTCTATTGTAACAACAAGAATCATGCTATAACATTATATCTTCTTTTATGCGGTGATTTTGTAACAATCTTCCACATGACTATACATATTGCCATGTGTTAGCTTGATGGCAGAGCAAGCGTGTGGACAAGGAATCCCTGACATTTGCCATGTTGAATAGCAGCATTCACGTAAGCCAAGATCAACACGCAAGTCTTCATATGTAATATATGTACACAAACCCTATTTCCTTCATAATGCTCTGCAAACATTTGTTTAGCTCTAGCCATGTAGTCTCTTAGTTTTGCCTCAGTCTTTAGACCAATACCATTTTTTCAAGTAGAGAGAGCCATTTTAGATGTATGCATTTTGTGTGTTACCTTTTATCTATGCTCATGAATCAATTGTACAACATCATGCCTTCTCTCAGTGACCATCCATAAATTAAATGACTACAAGATTTGTGGTTATATTGTCCCATCTTCTATATAGAAACTTAAATAAAGTCCACCTATCAATGTCTCCATGATTTTCAAGCCATTGAGCCAATTCTGAACTGAAATTTCTCATGTTTCCCATTACTTCATTAAAATCATTCTTAAGCCTTGCATATGTGATGCCATTAAGCAAGTTTAATGTATCATCCTTGCCCTGCCCACTTGTCCTTCTCTTACCTTTATTAATTTTCAAAAAATCTGCACTAAAATTCTCCTTAATGTGATGGCAACAAAATGCATGTTTCTCACCTCTAAAGATAGCTTGAACAACACTTATTATGGCATTGTGTCGGTTTGAAACTATTGTGAGTTGCATTGAGCTTATTATTATTTTTCACCATGTACAAGAACCAAGTCCAATCTTCAAGTGTCTCCCCTTTCACAATGGCATAAGCAAAGGGAAACAACTTATTATCAACATTATAAGCAAATGCTGACAGCAAAGTCCCCTTATAAGGACCACTTAGATGACTACCATCTATGTATAATATGTGTCTTGCACCATGCATGAACCTTTCTATACAACAGTCATAAGCTATAAAGACACGCTCAAACCTGTTACTGTTAGCTATAGCCCACTTAACAACTATTTTTGGGTCTGTTTCTACTAACCAGTCATAAATCCATGGAATTAACATATAAGATTGGTCGGGTCTATCATGGATCTCTTCCAACGCCTTCCTTTTGGCTCTATATACTTGTCGATAAGTCAGATTAACACCATATTCTCTTTACAACTCTCTCTTAATGTCATTAGGACGTTTGTCTACATGAGACCTCACATCCTCAAGTACAATACATGATATTAGACTAGAACTTCCCCTGTGAGTAACAATCAAACTGTCTTGTGCATAATATATGTGCTCATTTTTAAACGTCTTCACATGTAGAAATAAATTTTCCTTTCCCATTACATATGCTGTGATCTTCTAAGGGCAGCCTTTAATGTCACATATCACTCTCATCTTCTTTGTACTATTGTTCTTATATTTGTATGGAAACTTATGAGCAATGCTATATTTATACAATGCTTTTCTAAAGGCTTCAGTATGGGGAAAGGTTTGCCTTACACTTAATAATAAATCCCTCCAATTAGAAGAATTAAGTTATAGAATCGGTGTAGGTGAACTTTCTACTCCACATGGTAATGTTAGAAGTTTTCCATAAGTTTGGTATGTTACACATTCTACCTCGCTTTCAAAAGCTACATGTTCGAAATCATGATTTTCAATAGGAGGAGAGGAGAGTTTGGATCTGAAAATGACAAGAATTGCTCCATCCTACATTCACAATCCATAAAACTTCATGTCTCATTTACACTTGCATTGACAATCACAACTTTAGTTACTAAAATAACAACTATGCTATAGTAAATGACAACTTTCTTTACAGGAATTAAACATAGTAACTTACATTAGTGCTTCCTCAATTGTTGTTTTTCCATTGCCATTTCCTTTACAACCTATATATGCATGATTGCTTTTAACATTATGCTTAAATAGGGTAGCAATTCCACCATCATCAACAAGGTCTATAAGGGTCATTTTATCATATCTTACAGTATATTTCATGTTGCTCAAATTAGTGTCAATGCTAAAATAAGATGATATCATTATTTTGAATTCTTCAAGTGTCATCCCTTCTCTTATCACTTTCACTCTCACACTCCCCCTATCATATTATATTTTACCTTTAATATTTTTTTAGAAAATATCCCCTTATGTGGAAATAACAAAATAGTTCCTTTCCAAAACAAGAAGAAGAAGAAGTCATTTCTCATGCCAACTTGAAATAATGAAATATTCATTCATCAACATGTCTATTTTTTAAATATCATGATCACATATCTATTGTGTTTTATCCAATAACAACTATTGTTCTTATATTCACAACTTTATATTTGTTATTTACAAATTTTGCTTTATGCATTTACAATAGAACTAAAAATGACATATCATTTATCATCTATCATCTATCATTTATTCATGTTGAGTAAGCATCAATACCCATATTTTTTAGCTTTAAGCATGAAGAGAAAATAAAGACCTCAATCATTTACGTACAATAACTCACATCAACTTCAACTATCACATATAAGAGGAGAAAATTTCAAGGAGGAGAGGAAATATACTCACGTACAGCAAACCCAACAGAGAAAGATTGCATGCTAATATATACCTACGTGCAGTAGCCAATCAACACAAATAACCCATGTACAGAAACTTAAAAAAAGGAACGCAAGAACGAGAACAAGAAGGAGAGGAGAAGAAAGAGAAGGAGAAGGAGAAGGAGAAGAAAGAGAAGGAGAAGGAGAAGGAGAAGAGAAGGAGACGAAGAAGCAAAAGGAGAAGGAGACGGACTAATACCATAAGTCAGAGAAGATGAGAACATGAATAGCATTAATCAGAGCCTAAACACGCGGGAATTTTTCTTCAGTGGGGATTGGGATTTTTATTTACTTTGAGGGCAATTTAGTTATTTCATTTGATTTCCTAATGACAAAAAGATTCCAAGGGATCTGAGGAAAATTATATCATTTCATGAGATCAATCTGTCAATTAGCTATTTTAAATGGATTTTTCTGTCATTTTTCCAAAAATTATTGGACTTTGTACAAGTGGTACTGTACTATCATCATGAATTTAACAATAATGTTGTTCCACTAACTAATTAATAGCCGCTGTGTCTAGTCAATTGGAATTTAGACTCTAATTTTGATATCCTTTAATTTAATTATTTAATAAGGGGTTCAATTTAACCTCGCTCTCTAATTTTGACTCATTAATACTCCCTCCGTCTTAAATTATAAGATACTTTTAAATAAAATTTTACATACTAATAAACCTTATTTAATACACTTAACAACCTTATCTTTTCAAAACAAAAATATAAATTTTTAAAAATACCCATCATTTAATATATTGAAAAGAGAAAAGATGAAAATTAATTATATAGAGAGAAAGGGTAATATTGAAATTGGTGCATTTAATGAAATCTTAATCTATCCAAAGTGTTTTATATTTTAGGATGAAAAAATTTCTTCAAAAGTGTCTTATAATTTAGAACAGAGGTACTACTTCTTTTCGTTTTATTCATAAGATACATAGAGATAATGATTTTTTTTTGTTTTTATTTATAAGTCATGTCATTAATTTTTATCACATATTTCTCAATTTACCCCTGCTAATAAATGTTAGTGAGAAAAAGTATATTATTAAAATATATATTTTTAATTGTTAGTAAGATAACACATGATTATGAATGAACAATATTATAAATTATAATTTTATAACTTATCAAATATATGTGTATCTTTGTTAAATCAAGTATGAATATGTAGGTTTAAAAATATCTATATTTTCACTTATAGTTATCAATATCTTTCTAGAAAAATTGTTCCAAATCATATTATATAATGTAAAGGGTCCAAAATGAAGTTGGCTTTTAAATAGGATCTAATTTTTCTAGAAAATGAAGTTGACTCAATGGTACTAGACTTAGCTTCAACTTCTTTAAGGTGACAGAGGTTAGAGGTTTGCGTCTGAAAAGGTTTCAAAAGACCTTTTTGATAAGGTGAAAAATAACTCAAGTACCATTTTGGGAAAAGCTGGCTTAGGCTCCGTGAGGAGTGTTGGAGCCCAGTTCAAAGACCCCCAGTGGAGTAGGGTGAGAACTATTACAGTTTACCTCATGCTTTATTTCAATCACAATCATATCATGTTTATGGAAATTGAAAAGTCTTTGAACCTTGATTAATCACATATCATATGCATACATGTTCATCTTTTTTTAATTTTTATTTATTTTTTATTGGTGTAAAATGAATCAAAGATAAGAAGATATGTTCATATTATATTAATCTTATTCATCTCTTCATTTCATTAGCCTTAAGTGTACTATGTCTTCATGATCTCATCAATTTCCTTATGCCATCTAATATATATATATATATATATATTATATAATGCAAATTAATTTTGTGATTGCAAGTAGCAGAAAATCAAAATAATGATGGTCATCAACTAATCATCTTCATGATTATATTAGATGCATTATTTGAATCTTCACAAAGAAAATTCATCACTTAATAGCAAATAAAAACATATAAAAATATGTACTATAAAGTATTTTGATCAAGTGTTAGGTGATTGGGTGTTGGAATTAATTAGATGTATATTATATAAATAAATACTATTTTTAGTCAAGTTTTGTTCAAGTTCGGTTTGGTTTCCATATCTCAAAACTGAAACCAAACCGAACCAATCAGTTTATGAGTTATAACAACCAAAGCAGACTTGATCAATGGTTGATTTTGATCAGTTCATTTTGGTTTGGATTGGTTTGATTTGGTCTTTTCAATTTGGATCGGTTTTGAACACTCTAGGTAAGGGGTGTGGGTTTGATAGTGAGGAGTATGTTGAACCTTGACGTAAATTAGAGGGTTTGGCATTAAGGTAGAAAGATGAAGTAGATGTGGGAATAATGTTTTTGTCTAGAAATATTATACATGTTAAGGTTTTAACAAGTGCTTTCTCTACCCTTGATTTGATTACATTTGTATATGGTCCCCCTAAAGAAGATGAGAGGAGGTTACTTGGTAAAGGTTACCCAAATTTGCTGGGGCTATGTCTGGATCATGGTTGTGCTTAGGAGATTTTAATGATGTGCTTTCTCAAGATGAGAAGGAAGGGGTCGTCCATGAGCTATAAGGAAGATAGTTAGGCTTCAAAGTCTACTATCTAACTGTAATTTAGTAGATTTGGAATTTAAGGGGCCAAAGTTTATGTGGTGCAATAACAGGTTGGGGGATGCTTTGGTCAAAGAAAGAATTGATCGTGCATTAGGAAATTGTGAATTCAAAGAAATCTTTAAGAAAACCCAGGTATTTCACTTTGAATTTCTTGGTTATGATCATAATATGTTGTTAGTTGATTGTTGTTTTGTTAATTGAAAGTCTGATCATAGTTTTAAATTTAAGGCTAATTGGGGTTAATCATGTGGAATATAATGAGGTGATTAGAAAAGGTTGGTTTAGAGTGGAAGGTGTGCTGGAGTATGGTGTTAAGGATGTAGTTTATAGATTGAATAATTGTCAAAAAATTTTATCTAGTAGAAATAAGGAGGTGTTTCCAAATTTTTGGAAACAAATTGATTTGTTGAAAAGGCAACTAGTGGATTGTTAGCAAGGAGAAGTTACTGAATTGAAGGTGTTGAAGGCTGAGAAATTGATGAAAGCCATTGAGGAGACTTGGGATAAGGAGGAAGTGTATTGGCGGCAGCAATCTACTAAGTTCTTTCATAGTTTTATTATCTAAAGGACATAACGAAATAAGATTGTTCGTTTGAAAAATAATATAAGGCAATGGATTGAGGAGCAGGGGGATATAGATGATGCTTTTAAGATCTTTTATAAGGATCTTTTTACTTTGGCTGGTTCTATGAATATAGATGATGCCCTCTTTTATGTTAAAAGGGTGGTTAATTCTGACAATAATGAGGAATTGGTTAAACCTGTAATAAGGGAGGAGATTGAGAAGGCTATGTTTCATTTAGGTGCTTCTAAAGTACCTAGTTTGGATGGTTTTCTTGCTTTATTTTATCAAAGTTCCTCGCTAAATATTAAGTTACAAGTTTGTAAAATGGTTCATGATTTTTTTAGTAATAAAAGTTGTATATTGGATTTGAATTGGACAAATATTGTTTTGTTACCAAAGGTGGATAAGCCAGAAGGAGTAGGTCAGTTTAGGCCAATTGGTTTGTGTAATGTTGCCTATAAAATAATTTCAAAAATTATGACATTAAGGATGAAGGAGTTGATGAGCAAGATTATTTCACCTTCTTAATGTGCTTTTGTGATTGGTAGACAGATACAAGATAATGTGGTTGTAACACATGAGGCATTTCATTATCTGCGAAAGAGGAAGACTAGGAATAAGTAGGAAATAACTTTAAAGGTTGATATGAATAAAGTATACGATAGGGTGAAATGGGGTTTGTTAAGAAATGTGATGTTGAAGATGGGGTTTTGTAGGTTATGGGTAGAATAGGTGATGAAATGTGTTACTACAATGGCTTTTAATTTGCAAGTTTCTGGTAAAAGAGTTGCAGAGTTGAAACTGGAGAGAGACATAAGACAAGAGGATCCTTTGTCCCCTTATCTTTTTATTATTATGGCTGAGGTGCTATCCTTGATGATTCAGTACCACATTAATCATGGAGAGCTCATGGGTTTTAAAATTGTAAAGAAAGGCCCTTTATTATCACATTGTTTTTTTGCTGATGATTCCTTTTTTAAGTAAATGCAAGGATTGATAATTGTTTAGTTTTGAAGAAGATTTTGGATGTGTATAGTGCTGCTTCAGGTCAGTTGGTTAATTTGGAGAAATCCTGTGTGTATTTTTCTACTAATATTATGTTTGATAGTAGGTTGGAAATTGCTCAGGCTATTAGTATGAGGTGTTCAGAAGATCCTGAGAAGTACTTGGGGTTATCAATGGTTTAAGGTAGATCTAAAGCAATAGCTCTGGAGTATGTGAGAGATAAGGTAGGGGGCAAGCTTTTGGGGTGGAAGCTAAAGCTTCTTTCTTTTGCTAGTAGGGAGGTTTGATTAAAACAATGGCAAATTCTATCCTTATTTATCCTATGACATGCTTTTCATTTCCTAAGAAAACATAAAGTTTGATAGACTTGTATCAAATTTTTGGTAGGGGTAGAAGGGAGAGGAGGGATGTATTCACTGGAAGAGTTGGAAGACTCTTACTGTGTCTAAAGCATAAGGGGATATAAGGTTTAGAGAATTACAAGCTTTTAATAAAGCTCTCTTGGCTAAAATGGCTTGGAGACTTTTGACAAAACCTAATGATTTTTGGTGCAGGTTGATTAAGGGGATCTATTTTTCTTATACTGATTTTCTATCAGCAAAGAAAGGAAGCAAAGCTTCTTGGTGCTGGTCCAGATTGTTGGAAGGGAGGGAGTTATTAATGAAGCAATTGATGTGGAAAGTTGGTAATTGATAAATGATAATTTTATATATTTTATCCTCTTAATTTATACTTTTAAATATTTATTTGAGGCTAATTAAGTTTAATTAAATATTATTTGATTTTATTAGCCAATCTTTAATTTTTATATTTTATCTATCTAAATCTTTGAGTTTAGAAACATAAATGATATTTTTGCTCAGTTGTTATTTAATTTTATTTTATTTTTGCAGATCTTCTAAATTTAATTTGAAAGATATTAATAAATATTATTTTAGATAAAAGAATATGAGCATGTTTGGAGATTAAATCAAGAATTAAATTTTAGAAATTTTATTTATTTTATCTTGAATATTTTAGTGTAATTTTTAATTAGGACTACTTAGGGTATTTTTATTATTTTAATAAATTATTAGGTTTTTCTTTAATAAGAGATGCACGTCCGCACAGGAGATGCATATATATATATATATATATATATAACACGACTTTTACAAGAGAAAATAGAAACAGAGTTGGCGGCGCGCTCTTCACAGTCTTCGTGAGCGATGGCCTGCTGGATCCTGTTTGACTTTTAATTTTATGAAAAAGTTAAATTTTTAGTATAATTATGATTTTAAATTTTAATCAAATATTTGACATTAAAAAGTTATTCTAACTTTACTTTAATTTATTTTTTTATCTCTGAATTTTATTCTTTAATTGCTATTATTGATTGGAATGGCTTTATTGCATGATTTTTGAATTATAAATTTTATTTAAAGTTTTATTTACTATAATTGATTGATATAGCATCATAAGAGTAATTTGGCTTGGCTTGAATGATTACTCATACTTTGTTTCTGGTGTGATTAATATAAATAGTTGTTAGGTTGTGGGTTAAGAAAGATTTCAGTAATCTATAACTTAATTTCTTGTTTAATTCTTGAATGATAATTTAAAAAATATATAATAAAATAGAATAATAAATTTAAATAAAATTAGTTTATTTTATGAATGAGAAAGATTAAGTTTAAGTAATGGATTGTGACTGATTACGCTGCCTGTATTTGATAATTTTTTCAATTGAATTTGGTTTTATTTATTTAATTTTAAGTTAGTTTTTTTAAATTAATTCTATCATAAAAATTCTTCTATCATTATCTTTTCATAATTATATTAAATATTTATTTTATTGACTTTTAAAAAATAATTTAAATTATATTTTATTATAAATTTATTTTATTAATTTTAATGTTATTCCACAATAATATAAGTAATGAAAGGCAAATTAGGGTGTGGGGTAGGCAATGGGTCTTGGGTCTTGATTCCTTTAAGCCATGAGATAAAGCTGAAGATACTGTTAAAAAAGTTTAATGATGGCTGATTTAATTGTTGATGGGAAGTGGCAATTATCGAGTATTAAGCATAAAATTTCTGAAGCTATTTAGCTAAATTCTATTTACATCGATTATTTGGCTCAAATAATTGATTAATTGATGAATCCAAACAGGCGAAAAATTATTGGACTTTGTACAAGTGGTATCGTACTATCATCATGAATTTAACAATAATGCTGTTCCACTAACTATTAATGGCCGTTGTGTTTAGTCAATTGGAATTTGGACTTTATTTTGATATCTTTTAATTTAATTATTTAATTATTTAACAAGGGGATCAGTTTAAATTCGCTCTCTAATTTTGACTCGTTAATACTTTCTTTTCGTTTTATTCATAAGACACATAGAGATAATGAATTTTTATTTTTATTTATAAATTATGTTAATTTTTATCACATATTTTTTAATTTACTCCTGCCGGTTAATGTTAGTGAGAGAAAGTATATCATTAAAATATATATTTTTAATTGTTAGTAAGATAACACATGATTATGAATCAAAAATATTATAAATTATAATTTTATAACTTCTTAAATATATGTGTGTCTTTGTTAAATCAGGTATGAGTATGTAGGTTTAAAAATATCTATATTTTTACTTATAGTTATCAATATTTTTTTAGAAAAATTGTTCCAAATTATATTATATATCTATAAAGGGTTCAAAAATGAAGTTGGCTTTTAAAAAGGGTCTAATTTTTGAATTTTTCTAGAAAAATATTTATTAGTCTTTTTTTTATATTATGTTTAGTGCCATCCAGTTTTCTCAAAAGTCATTCAAGTTCAAGGCTCAACTCTAACTTTTAGTTCACTGGTAACTTTACTTTGGTTCAACCTGACTTAACTATAAAAAAATAATTTTTTTGTCTAAATCAAGTTGTTAACAATGATTTTGATTTAATTAAAACTCAATTCTTGAATTTTAATTTGATATAATTTGATTTTTATAATTTTGATATAGTTAATAGAGTTAAGGTTTAATTTTACCTTAATACTTATTTTTAAAGAGTACTGAATATTTTATATTAATAATGAGATAATTTAATTTTTAAATTATTTTTAGAGGGGCAAAAGTTTTCCTCCGTTGATCATCCATTGAATCCTCTATTTGGAGTTGATGTGTCATGGTATGGGCCCATTACTTTTTGACTCGGCATCCAATACGCAAGCTCTGACTTTCTTTGACTTTGACATGGCATCATTTTTTTACGAGCAACGTGGCTTTCATCTAAAGAAATCATGCTTGTCTTCTTCATTCTTCTTCTCCGTTATTCCAACCAAGCTTGATTGATAATCTGGAGCTAGTAAACTGTATACCACTTTAGATTTGCCTTATTTCAGAGTTTGAGTAAGGTCAAAATATCATTATTGTTGTAAAAAAAATTACACGAGAAGAGAGAAAGAGCCGAAAAGAAGAAGACCAGGAGGTGCTGACATATGCTGGGCAAAGGATAAGGAGACTCCGAAAGAGGGAGAAGCACATTGGCGGTGGCAACAAGCATCGGAGCTTCATGCTCCAACATTGAATGACATGGCTTAGTGATGGCGATGAGGGCATGTTTCAAATCTGGGGTGTTCGACTTCGAAGGCGAGACTCAGTAACGGACTCCAGATCTGGTTAACAGACAATGGCTCAAATGGCTACACGATCTGCTGAAGGCAACTGGCACGTTTAGGGGCATTGAAGGGAGAAGAGACACACTAAATAAAGAATAGATTTTCTAAAACTGATTTTACTGTTAAGTGCTTCGTTTAAGTAACACGATGCAGATATTAAAAAAAATGCGCGCACGCATAATGCAACAGTCCCATGTTTTGGTCCAATTATAAGGAACAGTGAAATTTGTGTATGGTGCGTTGATTACATTATTCTTATGCTCATTTGGATAACCACTTTTTTTTGGTAATCACAAACTCACAGTGAGTAATTTATTTGTTTTCTTACTTTCTCATATTGAAGATTGGAGGGAGTATAGGTAAAAACATAAATAAAGGAGTAAAAATATTTACAAAGTGATCAGTCAAGGATATTCAGTAATTTAAAGTGAGAAAAGGGACAAAATTACTTATAATATTATTAGAGTTGGTATAAAAGTGACTAAACCGTTAACTTTATCTTAACGCTGTTATTTTCCACCGTTAAATGCTGATTATGCTTGATACTTGTTAGTCTTTAATGACATGAACTAAAAAAGGGAGGCAAAAAACCTACGAAGTCATCATCCAAGAGCATTCAGTAGCATAAAGTAAGAAAAATAGTAAAATACTCATAACATTATTAAAGTTAGTACAAAAATGACTAATCCATTAAATTCCTTCAATATTTGACCATTTAATTGATATTAAAGTAGAAGTTGACCATTTTTTTCACTAACGTGAACAAAAAATATTCTCAAATAAAATTCTATACAAATTAATTAGTTATTATATGAATATCGTGTGAGAAAATATCATTTTGACCAAACATCAAGTTAAATCGATCACTTTGTTGCAGCAGTGATGATGAGTGGAGAGGTGTGCTTAGTCTTTAAAGACATCAAGTTAAATGTGCTTAGTCTTTGCAATAGTGACAATGAGTGACTAAAACCGTTTAAGAATTTTGAACATATCATGAATGAAATTGCTTAATGTTATAACAATATTTTTAAGGTAAGTGACGTAGGAGGTGTGCTTATTGAATTTCAAGTTTTGCAGATAAGAAAAATGAATGGAGAGGAAGGGAGGAGGTGAGATACGTCAATGAAAAATGAGATTTGGTAGGATACATCATTGATCAACCTCCATAGAAATTAACTTGAGAATATTTTTTGTCTAACTCAGTAAAAAAATAGTCAACTTTTACTTAAGTGTCAACTAAAAGGTCAACATTTAAGAAATTTGATGAATTGGTCACTTTTACATCAACTTTGATAATGTTATGGGTATTTTTGCCCTTTTCTCACTTAACCTACTAGATGCTTATGGATGATGATTTTTTAGGTATTTATACTCTTTTTTTCAATAAAGAATAACACATGGCAAGCACAACCATGTGTATAAGGCCCACAAAGCATTAATCTTTACAATAAAAAATGCTTTGTGGGCCTCATAAGTATGAAAATAAATGATGTTTGATCAAAATTGAGGAGATATTCCTTTTTTATGGTAGAAGCTACCCAAGCTTCTTAAAAAATAGTTCATGGCTAAATTTATATTTTTACTATGCTGACATGTCATACCATGCGTTATTATGGGTCCCACATAATATCCGTCAGCTATAGTTAACAGCGGGCTATTGGAAATTTTATTTTTAAAAAGTTCGTGATTTATTTTGTACCATTTGATAGTTTAAGCTACCGGATGCTCCTCAATAAATAATATATAACTAAATTTGCTACTTTACCCAATAATATATTTATTACACTCAAATGCACAATTGAAAAGATATTGAATTTTTTTAAAAAATTAAGATTATAACGAATATAAATTAGTTAATAATGACTTATATTGTAATATAAAAGGAGTAATTTTTAGTAATTAAAATTATTTCATTATTGATTTTAATTTTCATATTTCTAAAAATATCAAAATTTAAAATTATTCAAATTCAATTCAAACTATTCAATTTTTTTAAAAAAGGATAAAAAAAATCTAAATGGTGTTAACTGGGACTTGCGATGGGATTAGTGCTTGTTGAGTGACGTGTCGCTCGTTGGAAGGCATAGGATGAAGTATAACGCATTAATGCAAAGGTTAATTGTATTCGCTAAAATTGCGCATTATAAATACTCCATCCGTATTCGAGCCATTATATACACTCACTCCATTTAAAAATATAAATTATTTTTAAAAAAATTAAATGTTCAAAAATATACTATATTTTTAATCTTTTAAAGTGTAATTATTATTTTTTTAAAGCACCCCTATTAATAATGACTTTATATTTATTATAGGGTATTTTATATGGGTAAATATAGAAATATAAGGTTAGTTAAAAGTAGATAACTATTTTATAAAGAGGTGAGATTTATCCTACTAACTAGACACTTAGCAAACAATAATAAAAAAAAAACAAAGGCTACACCCACTTATTTAATTCAAAGCATCCTTTTGTTTTTGTGACATCATAATTTAATATATACCTAAATTCTAAAAATTTTAATCTAAGACAGCTTATAGTGAATCACCGTCCAATAAGTAAAAGCAAATAGAATGAAAAAAAAATATGGTCTAAAAATGATAAAAAGTCTTATAGTCATGATAAAAAGTAAATATAATCCTGCATGTGTTGTAAGGAATACAAGAGCCAAAGGCTCACTCCTCAGGTGCCTTTCCTTGATTCTTACTTAGGCCTTCACCTGGAAAATGTTTAAAGAAGGGGTGAACACTAATATCTCAGTAACCCAAAGTTTAACCATACATGCACAAACTAGAATCACACAATTATACAATCAATATACAAGTGAGTTTATAAGAATCATTCAGTTATAACATAAGAATTTCATAGGAAATAGCTCATAACATGTCAATATGCAATACCAAAAATCTCCCTTATTACTCCATCCATCCTTATTCCGCTGACTAGAACCATAATCTTAAATACAGTCTGGCCCACACGCTGGACTAACCAAGCTCTTCCAATGCTTGAGATATACTCGACCAAAGGTATAGAGTGCAAGCTCAAACTATGGCTCCCTTCCTTTAAAAACTCCAACCAGGAGGTGTCACTGTCTCACATTCCCCCTTTACAAACCCAGCCAGGCAAGTATTGAGAAACGGGGCTTTGAAAAAGGTGAACCACTGTGTGCGTAGTATAAGCAAACCACGTGGTTATTCAATCATATATGTACTAACATCATCATCTCCTCTTCAACCCATTCCCCAATGCATACTACACATAAACAACAATTACATCGTGTACAAGCATACTTGAAAAGGAATAGACTTATCTTATTCAATCAACTCAATATACAAACATGTTTGAAAGAAATAAATCACTCTTAAATAATACATACAATTTCCATCAAACAAAATTATTAATATACATTTATAAGCATGCTTGAAAAGAAACACTAATAATACATAGTCGAGCTACAAACATGCTTGACAGGATTTAAGTAACATATAAAATGTAACATAAATTTTCTACAATTAAATTTATGATTATACGCATTTATTATGAAACACACAGCTCATACACATATGAAAAAACCTCGAGTTACTTGTTCTCCTTAAGCACACACAACCACAAAGCAAAACCAAGCAAGAAGAGTTCTCAGTGAGAGTCTACAAAAATCACATGCATATAAAAATATTAATAAAGAATTTAAAGTTACTAAAAATGTCCCTACAGCTATTCTAAGATTACTCTAAAATGACTATAAAACTTTAGCGCTACCCTTGAGGGCCCAATATTTTCTTTTAAAATTCATATCACTTTATAATTTAATTAATTTATTAATAGTCAAGTTTCATGTCAAAATTTAATTGTACACGTTCCTAAACTTATAAGTCTCAAGTGTTAATCTAATTTATAACTACTTATATATAATTGATTAAACTATTATTATAAATACATAATAATAATATGTTTATATATATGCAATTATAATAAGTATCAGAAGGCTAACATATATGTGTTTTCTTAGGTCATATATATAAGGAAAGAAGATTGGCTTTAGTGTTATATATATATATATATATATATGCGCTCACGTCCTCTCTCTCATATCCGCATGAAATCATTTAAAATTATTATTTTATTAGATTATATATAGAGAGAGAGAGATTGAAAATTGGAGGATTTAGTTCCTGTGCGTGGGACCAAAGGATAAAGTAAATTGAAAAACTATTGTTGTTATTATCTTCTTAGGCATACGAGGGCTTGTAGACAAATCACTAGGGAAAGGAAAAGAATGACAAATTTTTTTTAAAAAAGGACAATTGTTAATGGCTTTATGGATGTAAAAATAACACATATTCCAGAAGGGAAACCGATTAGGGGATAAAGGACAAATTGGAAGAGTTACCTGCGGGAGAGCAATCAGTGGCTGCGTGAGAGGGGTGAAGTGTCACCGTCTCACATTCCTCCTTTACAAACTCAATCAAGTAAGTATTGAAGAACGAGGTTTTAAAAAAGGCTGTACGTAGTATAAGCAAACCACATGGTTATTCAATTATATATGTACTAACATCATCATCTCCTCTTCAACCCATTCTCCAATGCATACTACACATAAACAACAATTACATCGTGCACAAACATGCTTGAAAAGGAATAAATTTATCTTATTCAATCAACTCAATGTATAAGTATGCTTGAAAGAAATAACCACTCTTAAATAATACATGCCATTTCCATCAAATAAAATTTATTAATATGCATTTACAAGCATGCTTGAAAAGAAACACTAATAATATATAGTCAAGCTACAAGCATACTTGATAGGATTTAAGTAACATATAAATTTTTTACAATTAAATTTATAATTATACACATTCATTATCAAACACACAGCTCACACACATATGAAAAAAGCTCGAATTACCTGTTCTCTTTGAGCACATGAAACCACACAGCAAAACCAAGCAAAAAGAGTTCTCAATGAGAGTCTACAAAAATTACATGCATATAAAAATATTAATAAAGAATTTAAAGTTACTAAGAATGTGCCTACAGCTATTCTAAGGTTACTCTAAAATGACTATGAAACCTTAGCGCTACCCTTCACGGCCCAGTATTTTCTTTTAAAATTTATATCACTTTATAATTTAATTAATTTATTAATAGTCAAGTTTCATGTCAAAATTCAATTGTACACATTCCTAAACTTATAGGTCTCAAGTGTTAATCTAATTTATAACTACTTACATATATTTATTAAACTACGATTATAAATACATAATAATAATATGCTTATCTATATGCGATTATAATAAGTATCAGAAGGCTAACATATATGTGTTTTCTTAGGTCATATATATAAGGAAAGAAGATATAGGCTTTAGTTATATATGTATATGTATATATATATATATGCGCTCACGTCCTCTCTCTCATCTTTAGTTATATATATATATATATACACACACACACACGCTCGGGTCCTCTCTCTCATATCCATATGAAATCATTTAAAATTATTATTTTATTAGATTATATATAGAGAGAGAGAGAGAGAGATTGAAAATTGGAGGATTTAGTTCCTGTGCGTGGGACCAAAGGATAAAGTGAATTGAAAAACTATTGTTCTTATTATCTTCTTAGGCATGCGAGGGCTTGTAGACAAATCACTAGAGAAACTGAGAAAGGAAAAGAATGACAAACTTTTTTTTAAAAAAAAAGGGCAATTGTTAATAGCTTTATGGACGTTCATGCAACATATATTTCAGAAGAGAAACCGATTAGGGGATAAAGGAAAATTAGAAGAGTTACCCGTGGGAGAGCAATCAGTGGCTGCGTGAAAGGGGTGAGGAAAAATAAACGATCAAAGGGATAGGGTTTTCACTAGTTTATAATTTTAAACTTATAACAATTTCTTTTATTATCGTTATCATTATTTAAATACATATATATATATATATATATATGAAGAAAATTTTAAGATGATATGATATATAATAAAACTTATCAAAATTATCTGACTATTATGATTTCAATTATTTTTTCTTAGTTAGCTTCAAATATTTTTTAAATTTAATCACTTTAATTATTGTCTATATTTATTTTATTATATACATATAAATGTTTTAACTATTTTAGGCCCAATATTTAATCCTATGTCCTCTAAAGTGACTAACAACAATCTAGAGCTCAATGAAAATTTAAGATGTTACAAGATTTGATTAAAAATATTTTATATTTTTAAACGGAGGGAGTAATCATTTTTTAAAAACCTTACAATATTCAAAACATAATACATGGGATAGGTTGTAAACTTAAACTTTTCATTTAAAAATAAAAATTATTTTTAACTGAATCTTATTTTTAATAAAATAATTACTTATTTTTTTAATTAACACCATCTTTTTATATTTATTTTTATTTAATAGGGTGTTTTATTTTAAAATTAGTTATTTATTAGGAGCACTTTTTTAAAAAAATACTTTACATTTTTTAACATTCAACCTCTTAAAAAATGTATTATATTTTTGAATGGAAGAAATTATACCTTTTTTTTATATTATTTGTTCCACTCCAAGAAAGAATTGAAAATATGTGAAAACTTTTAAAAAATTAAAATTTTAACTAACTTTTTTTATAAAAATAAATTATTCAACAATAACTTATAATCTAAAAAGAGTATAAGACAAAGTTAATTAACTTTATGCTTATTAAAAAATATTAGTTACATCTTTAAAATTGCAAATATATATATATATATATATATAATTTTTTTATTCTTGACTGCTTGATAAGAGCGTAGCTTATTTTCATCTACAGAAAAAGTATAACTTTACCTTTTATTAAGAAAAAAAATTGCATGGAAGCCTGGAAGTAGTGATTAATTAAGTGACTAATTAGTAGTAAGTACAATAAATATCTATTAGGCTACTAATAATAATGTTGTCCAAATAAAAAGGTACTAATAATAGTGTTAATAATTAAACAATTGTTTCATTAAATAATCATTTGACAAGAAGTAGACGCGGCGTCATTATGTGGTCCAAAGGGAACAATCGTGGCCTCACACCCTCCACCTAAATGGCTCACACAAAATTATATTTTATGTTTACCTTATTTAAAAAATCATACCACGTGGATAAAAGTTGTTCTTCTGAAAAAAGCCAATGATTTATTGTAAACAGTAAAATTTTATAAAAATTTTAAAAAAAATTATATTGAAGTCTTTTTCAATAATTTATTGTAAAATGTAAAATTTTATAAAAATTTTAAAAAAAAATTATATTAAAATCTCACACAAAAAATTTAATTACTATAAGCTTCAGTAATAGTTAAATTAAGGAGATTAATAATTAATTGTATTGTCAATCTTTTTAATTTAATTGTTAATAAATTTTATAATAATTAATTTTTTTTAGAACTTAAATGTAATTTTTTTAAAATTTTATGTATAAGAATTTTTTGATTAGTTAGTATGTTAAATCAATGCCACTCCATCCCTATCATGTGGCGCAAAATGGAGTTATTTATGATGCTCTCTTTCAAGCTTTATTTTTCCCGCGTGAATAACTTTATTTTTAATTGAAATACGATATAATACTTAGTTATAAGAAATTTGCCATGTTTTTATTGAACAATTAAAAATAAAAATTTAAAAACATCCTTCCAATCTTTCAGATGTTTCATAATTTCATTCTATGGATAAGTTTAAATTAATATGTTTGAGACTTAAAGAAATTCAAATGGTGCTTTACATAGTAAGATATGCCAATATTTCATATTCGATCAATCTCACTAAAAATATTAATAGCTCAACATTTAGAATCATTTGTATTGTTTTCAAGTAATAATTGGTATAATTAAATTTTTAAACTTTTGCAATATGCGTGAAAAAGTGTCCGATTATATAAATGAAAGGGCTTTAGTCGATTCATTGAAGGTAATATCTTAGCTAAATAACTTTCCTCTAGTTCCATTAAAAGCATTATAATGATATCAACTTAAACTCAATATTTTTAAATGGAAAAAAAATTTAACATGTCATCATATTTACAAGCTGTTGATAATCCAATTCATTTTAAGTTCCATGCTAATGTATAGGACATTCCAATTCTAATTTTATGATGGCTCACCTTTTATATAGATTGATAATTCGGGTTAAATTTGCTGGGCCAATTATAACGAGTTCAAAAATTTTTATAACTGAACTTGAGAGTGTAAAAAAATTTATTTACTTTGTCTTTAGTCAATAAGCCCGAACTGAACATGTTTAGCTTGAACACTTAAATTGTATTTTATTATTTATAAAATAAAATTAACTTTTGCTTAACACCCAAAAACCCTCTTCGATTTAGTTTCTATATTTGCATTTCAAACTGAAGTTTTAATGTTCTAATAACAAGTTTTTCAGGTGGTGTTCACCTTTTTTCTTGTTGATGTATAAGAGTTTTTATACTATTTCTAAAATTTTTATGCCATTTTTTTTTTCAAATTTCTCCAACCTATTTTATTTGTTCATTATATCAAAGTCCACAAATCCTTTTATTTGTTCATGTGAGTTTTGCACTTCTGCTAAACAAAATAAAAGAAAACAAATCATAAATATGAGGTATCAACCGTATACATCAGGCATGTTTGTTCCACAAATCCTTTATTTGTTTATGGGAGTTTTGCACTTCTGCCAAACAAAATAAAGAAAACAAATCATAAATAGGAGGTATCAACCATATATATCAGGCATGTTTGTTCCTTTTTTACTCTTTATTTTACTTTTTATATAATTTTTACTAGAATTTGAAGTGGTAAAATAATAGTACATTACACTTCTTAGTTCCTTTGGACTACAATATAGAGCATCTTTTAAAAGTATTGTTTGATCTAAAATATAAAAACATTAGATAACTTTTATAATTAATTTTTTAACTATATTCTTACTTTATTTATTACTCTTTTGAAAAAAACTGATGCATTAAAATTCTAATTATCATCATCAAAGCATTTATATAGAATATGTAATAAGGATAAAATTGAAAATATATAATTTTTTTTAAAGAATTAAGATTTCAACCCACATTTTTCAAAAAACTAAAAATTAGTTAAAAACACTTTTATTTGAGTTCAGAAAGAGATAAATAATTTCAGTTTAGGCTCTCAAAATTCCTTCACATGGCCTCCAAGAGGCACCTCACTCTTCTTTTATACTTCACCAATTTGATGTCTTTTAACCCAAACTATTTTTCTCCCTCATTAACATTAACAAATTAACAAATATATATAAAGTTAGTAAGGCGTTGAAATCACGCGCCAATGGTGGGACGACAACTTTTTGGTACCAATTTTCCGACCTAACAATGATTCTTTGTCACTCAGTTTTTGGAATTTGTCTTTGGACCCTCTTTTCACCTCTTGTGGCCATTTCTCATTTGCTATGTTGGAGTCATAGTGATGGTTACATTGTGCCTACGTCCTAGACTCAACAAGCTGTTTGCTGAAATAAGTAATACACATTCGGTCAAAACAAAAAAAAAAAAAAAGCAATATATAAAAAAAATCTGCATAAACAAAATTGTGCTTCACAATACATAAGTTTTTTAAAAAATCAATAAAAATGTTAATTATTATTTTTTAAATTATTTTCTTGGTACAATATTTTTGAAATCAGTACATCCCACTTAATTAAATTTTATGATATTTTTGAAAAAAAAAAACTATTCATAAAGAAAGTTATACTCCCTTCTTTAAAAAATGTAAAGTATTTTTTAAAAAAATTAAATGTTAAAAAATATAAGACACTTTTGGTCTTTTGAAATGTAACCGGTGTCTTTTTTTTAAAAGTATCCCTATTAATAAATAACTTTATATTTATTGTAGGGTGTTTAATAGGAATAAATATGAAAAGATATGGTTAGTTTGAAAGTAAATAACTATTTTATTAGAGATACAATTGGGTTAAAAATGCCTTACATTTTTTAATAGAGGAAGTATTAATTTTAATTTTTAAAAACGATCAAATTTCTTGTAATTTGAGTCTTAAGATGTACTTTTATTGTTTGGTAATATGTATATATTTATTCTATTATATACATCACTGAAAAAAAAAAAGATTGTGTTTTACACATCTTTATAATTTCAAGAAATCATTTTCATATTAAAACTTGAGAAGATTACATTTTTTTATTTTAAAGTTTATTTGAATCTTAAAAGTATAAATCTATAGTTAATAATAATTTATAATTCACAAATTAGAATACATTGAAAAAATTCTGTCAATATTGCTAAATTTTCTTGACGTTATTAACCACACTCTACATATTATCTTATATTTTTAAATATTTATAGTTTATATTACGAAAAGAGTCAAAATTATAGAAAGTTAAATAAAACTAACTGTCGTATATAATAAAATATTGATAAAATAATATATATATATATATATATATTAAGTTTAAATTTATTTAACCTCCAAATATCAAATAATAAATATTAAAATTATAAATAGTAAGTTTAAAAATAAAGTGAATTACGAAGTTTACTTAAAAAGATCTTAACATCTATTTTTTATACTTATACTTCTTCCTTATACTAAAAAAAAATAGAAAATACTTCCTATAAAGCTGTAAAAGTTGCTATAAATTCGAGGAACTTACTGGATCTCCGTACACCAAACTTTTATTATTTTATGTTAAAGCCTGAAAGGAACTCCTAAAATTAAAAATCTGAGTCCAAAACGCTTGGATGCATGTCGACAACACATTGGCTAAAAATGGCTAATGGTGGGAATGAAAGATAGTGGATGGATTTTTTTCAAATAAACAAACTCTATAAATAGAAAGTAGAAATAATGAATGAATTCTTGTGGTGCGAAATTAAAATATCAGACGCTTTTTGTTATGCCCAACGCAAACATGTCCTGGGTGCTTATTTAATATTTAATTGATTAAAAAATATTAGGTGCAAGAATATTTTGCCTAAAAGAATATTAATATTATCTATTCTTAATATAAAATATACTATCAACAAGGGATTTTTTTGTTTTAGGAAAAGAAAGTGCAATCTCTTTAGAATAATTTATTTGTTAATTGTTATACTTTTTTTATTCTAAATTATAAAATAGCGTTAAAAAAATTTTTATATCAAATATGAGAATTTAAAAAAATTAATATTTTATTAACAATATCTTTTTAATATTATATTTCAAATGAAGAGATAATTGAAATGATATTGTAACGTAATGATTAATTACATAAAGATATTTTTAAAAATTTATAGTTTTACTTTTAAAAAAATAAGTTAGTCATTATTATATTTTATTGGTATGTATAAATTTGTTTCAAATTATCTTATACTCTATAATTTAAAAAGTGGGAAATATTTAAGATACTTTTTTTAAAAAATAACAATAAATAAGTTACTTTCCTAAACCCAATGAAATTGAAGTTGGGTTCCCAAGTTCGAGTGGTGTTCAGCCTCTTGGGCTTATCCAACCATTGCTCTATAAAATATCTTTTCCAAATGGTCTCCACGTGCATTTCCACCCAAAATGTCTTGACATTCACGACAAAATTTCAAGTTTTTCATCTTTCCTTTTTTTAAAAAAACAAAAAACTCCCCTTAAATTTAGCATCAAGCATCAATACTCCATTTTTTTGAATTTGGATTCGAGTGCTCCACATTTTCTCATTCAGTGTCTCACATAATATGATAATTATTATTCAATTTTATTAAATGACTATAAAGATTTTAGTATATAATATTAAAAAAAAATTTAATTTTTGGAAGAGACAACTTATGTAAGGAGTGTTCTAATTGTGAGAATTATCTTAATTTTTTAATAAAAATATATTTTGATAATTTTTAAATATTAATAAGATCCAATGATTAAAATTAAAATATTCATAAAATAAGTGAACTTATGTTACTAACCAAATTCAAATCCATTTTGTTCCTTTAGCCACGAAAAAGTTCCCTTCATTAACTATTACTCCTGTTTTTAATATAACCTTTAACTATTTCATCATAATTAAGACGAATTCATTACATTATTAAAATTATCTAGAAGTTATCTAAGTATTCATCTTTGTCTATAATAAATACTCTAAATAAAAAAGTAATCCTTTCAATTTAAAATATATGACATTTTCTATCGTTAGTATCGGTCCAATGTCTATGATACTTTTGTAAAATGTTAATAACGTTAAATTCTTTTTACCCACAAATGCTCTTGTTAATTGTATTGTAAAGAGATTGTATAATAAACAAATTAAAGGTAATTAAGATAAATTAATTTTAATTGAAAGATAATTTCGAACAGTAGTGATTTTTTTCTACCATTTCAATTATACCAATCACTTTTAATTAATAATTACTTTTCTTAATGCCTTAATCGATGCGAAGTACTCTCTTTGTCATACTTTTGAAGATGGTTTGATGTTCAAAATGTAAAATATTTTGTAAATAAATAAGATTTCATGAATGATAATTATCTCAATATTATCTCTTATCATTTCAGTTCTAAAATATATTTCTTTCCCCTTCTCCTATTAATGAATAATACTCGTTCAATCCTAATTTATAATATTCTTTTGAATGAAATTCGGTTTTTTAAAATATAAGACACTTTGATAAAAGTAAAATTTTATTAATAATATTTTTTAATATTACCATTTTTATTGTATTCTCTATCTAATATTTGTTTACAAATCAAGTATTAAATGACAGGAACTTTTTAAAGTTTATATTTTTTGTTAAAAAAAATAAAATTATGAAGCATAGTAAATGACTTTTGTTGACATTTATAATTTTATCTAAACATATCTTATAAAAGATAAAAGGAGTATTTTTGTAAATCTATAAAAAAAAAGTAAAACGGTAAAGTCTATTAAATAAATTTTATTCGTATGTATAATTTTGTAAAAAATATTTTATAAATTGAGGTGGAGGAAGCAATTAAAAGTGTCAATATATACTCTCTTTATACTCTTATTAGAGATTGATAATAAGAATATTTTTCCCAACTTTAAACACAAGACTGTCATCCTTGAAGGCTTTGAAATCAACCTAACTTTGTTTTATTATATCAAAAAAAAAAAAAAACCGAACTTTGTTTATGGTGGATGTGAAAGACATCCATCATAGCACAGCTCATGACGCCAAAATTTATTTAGTGGTCTCTAATTGTCCTTTGTTTTGTTGGGTCAAACTCTAATTGCCCTTTCTTAAAATGGCAATTAGAGACCTCTAAATATTGACCAAGAAAATAAATGGGAATGAAGATGAAAGAAGAAAATTCAAATAGACATTCCACAAAAATAGAAGGGGTTGAACAAGGAATTAAATGCATTCACAATCTAATATTGAACCAACAAAAAAGATAGACACAAAAATTTCAATCCAATCCAATGATCCAAATGGAGGAAGAAGAAATAATGATCACCAAGAAAGAATAATCTAAACAAATAAGAATCTAATCTAATAATGCACACAATGCAAGAAAAAAAAATTAGGGGAGAATCTCACTTAGGGCCTTTAAAACATGAAAATTTGTATTTACGGCTCAATAGAATCTAAAAAAGCACTGTAAGCCTAAGGGCTTTTTTTGCAAAAAAAAATTGTGAACAAAAAGATGAATTTGCCCTAGTCTCAATAGAATACCCATCAATTTTTAATATAATATTTATAAATGCACAATATATTTGGTAGATATTAATATAAAATATGTTGCTTCAATGAAAATATGTTGTTTATTAGGAACTTTATACTGTACAAATATTACAAGTCTGCATATGTTCACTATTTTTGAGAATTGATGGACATTGTATTGTGTATTTATGAATATTGTGTTGTTAATCCTTTGCTTGCTTGTACATCTTATTTTAAGTTAAATCATATTTATTAGATGTGTTGTGCATTTATGAACATTGTATTAAGAATTTGAGGATATCGTATTATTTATACATGGACATTCTATTGAAACAAGGGCAAATGTGTCTTTTTGTTTACAATAAAATTTGTAAAAAAAGCCCTCAAACTTACAGTGCGCTTTTAGATTTTATTGAATCCTAAATGTAAATATTTGTGTTTTAGGAGCCTTAAGTGAGATTTTTCCAAAAATTAGAGTTGTTGGATGCTGTTAATAATGATAAGATGAAATTAAAAAAAAAACCTTGGATAAGAAATCTTAAATTGACACTAACAACAACTAACTCAAAGTTAGGTGAATGGTAGAGGTTCTTGTCACTTAAATAAGTAGTTAAGAGTTTAAATCTTTGCTATAGATAGCAATTTAATTGGAAGGAATTTTCCCTTTACTCTTGGAAGCAATGTTAAAGCAATTAATATTTTTTTAATTTTACCTCTTATTTATTTATTATCATTTGAATTATCAAAAAACAACATATTATGGTTATTAACTATAATTTTTTAATAAATGTGAAGTTAGTTAAATTTGTTTTACATTAAGGACCAAACGGAATATTCTTAAAGAGAAAAAACATCCCTCAAATGTGAGAAGATTATGTTCCTTTGAAAGTGCATTGCATCTTTAACCATTAGATACTTAATTCAACATGTATGAGAGTTGTGTTAATTTAACTAGAATTCTTGAGATTGAATTCTAAAAATGTAATAGCATTTGCCTAAAAATGTTTGGTTCCAACTTGATTCAATTAATTTAACTCCATTTAAATTTTCTTACCTTGATATGGGAAAGGTCCATAATACCGGACGCTCTAATTAAAATAAAATACGTTACATATTATCAAACAATCTTTTTTTTCTATCGTTCATAAAATTCCATTTTTTTTTTAACTTCTCCTTTCAATTCCCTTCCCCTTATTCCATTTCTATTATGCCAATTTAGCTAACTAGGTTTTTTTATTTTTTCAAATGTAACCAGCTTAGCTATTTGGAGCTTATGTACGCGCAAGGGTTGTAATATGAATTGCAATAAACAGTTAACCTCTAAAAGAACATACTCCCTCCATTTTTAAATGAATCTCACTATTTAATAAAATAATTATTTATTTTTAAATTAATCTTATTTTTTATATTTATTTTTATTAAACACCCTATAATAAATATAAAGTCATTATCAATAAGGCCACTTTTGCAAAAAAAAAGAGAAAAATTATACCTTAAAAAATTAAAAATACTTTATATTTTTAAACATTCAATTTTTTAAAAAATACTTTATATTTTTAAATGGAAGAAGTATCAACTTTACTAGCTCCAAACATCTTTTGATTTAATTTGAGATTTGTGATGCAACTTTAGAATTGGATGAAAATGAAATTACCAAAAATACAAGAAAGTCTCAATCCACCTCTTATCATTTCATTCATGTTACACGACAAAACTCTTAATCCCTGAACAATCATTTTAACTTGATTAAAATTGACCATTAACTTGTCTATTATATCAGCATCGAAACATTACCTAAAATTTTCACCTAAAACAGCGTCAGACTGATGAGTGTGAGTCTGGACCAATATTATTATTATTATTATTATTATCTCAAATACATCACTCAACTAGCCCATCAACTATCTTTGCAATAATAAAGGGAGAATCGCGTCCATTGACCCCATAAAAAGAAAAAATTTCTCCATAGGCCGTATTGTAATATGATAATATCTCCATATTTGCAGGACTCATCTACAGTCAATTTGTAAGAGAAATCTTTAAGTAAGTCTAGGACATTATGTCATTCATAATTTATCTAATAAAAACATGATATTGAGATGATATTAAATATAAATTAATTTTAATATTAATAATAATAAAGAGAAAAAACTGTAAAAAAATTAAATATGCATACTATTATAAAAATAAAATTAATTAAAATAATGTTATATAAAATTTTATTTAGATGATTTGAGATTTTTTTTTAATTGGATAAACCACAAATAAGGTAATGCACGAGTCTTGCCCAAAATTTTTTCAATAATAACTGAATTACCAGTAATAACTGAGAAGGAAATACCAGACTAAAAGGCCAAAACAAATTAACAACAATATATTTCTAGTGTGTATTTTCTTCTCAATCATCAATGCAGTTCAGTCATTTTAAATTGAAAATTCATGTATATGAGTCCTTGGAGCCTACAGAGCATTATCAGATTATAGCGATCACGTAAGAAAATTTTTCTTCTTTTAGGCGCCTTAGACGAGATTGTCCCAATAATAAACTGATTCCCAACACACACACACACACACACACACACACACACACACATATAATCCCAATATCGAAGCTGACTCATAGTCTCACGTGTAACAGTGACTGATTCCAATAATTACCTTATGGTTTTTGGATTATCAGTTATGACTTACGAGTTGCGTTTGGGCACGAGGATTGCGGTAACTCCTGAAGTGAGTGGAAGATCACTGTTTCTCTCTCTTTGTTGTGATTGAGAAACTATTTGCTCAGATCACTTTGTGTGGTTTTTCGATGCCTCAACTTGCGCATCCTCACAGTGGAAAGGACTTCGAATTCACCTTTCCTCTAATTTCCCGTCATGACACCTTTCAGATTCTATAAGGACCGCTTCGCTTGTCCTCCTTTTCTGCTCAGAAATTGAACTAGTGTATAGGAGAAACAGAGGATATATGTACTAGTATTTTCAGGTTCTGCTTTCAGCTTCAGCTACTGAGCGCTTATTTTGCAGATTCTCTCTCTCTCTCTCTCTCTCTCTGTTTCCTGAAAACCTGGAGAATTCGTAGTGACCATCCGTGCTTCTTCTCAGGTACTTAATTAGCTCAGTAAATATGAATAATAATGCGTTATCTTCTCGATGCGATTCTTTCCCGGCTGGTCTCCGAGTTCTCGTCGTCGACGACGATTTGACATGGCTCGCGATTATTGAGAAGATGCTCAAGAAGTGCTCTTACGAAGGTTTGTTGGCTCTTTTCCTTTTCCTTCCTCACATCACTTCTTTCCCCATGTACTGGGAGTCTTCGTGCTCAGGTTGAGTTTTGTGTTTAATTGTTTATGTTTATGAATAAGACTGCTTAGATGTTGATTCCACCCGGTTTTCCTGGGTTTTATATGTATGTTGGTTTGTTTGAGTGTTTTACTTGTTAAACCCATCGTTTATGGAACGAAGCTTGCTTTTTGAAGATGAAGAAATTGAATGGAGCCGCCGGATTATGTCAAATTGTGCGCTTAGGGTTCTATTGTTTCCGCAAGTCCTTGCAATGTAGCATCAAAAGAGATGTTTACATTTACGAAGGGGAAAAAAATCAAAACAAAACAAAAGAGATGTTCACAAGTTTATTATTAGTTACAATATGGAACGTTGATTGTTATTTAAGAATTTGGGTTTTGTAATTTGGGGCAGTTCGGAATCGGGAGGAAAATTATCAAAATGCTGTTCGATGGGTTGGAAATGGAAAATCGGTGGATCCCATTCCTTCCAGTTTGCGGCGTGGGTTTGTTCAATACTTGTATATATGACAGTTATTGCTGAAGGAGAAAAACATTTTTATATTTAAATAAAATAAAAAAATTGACTTGAAATTCTCGATTATATATTTTTCAGTACAATTATTAATTTTTTTAAAGTTTTCTAGCCATTTAAAATAATTTGAAATTAAAATTCTTTGCTGTAAATTTATAAATATTTTTATCTTTATCGTAATTTTTTGTTCATGTCACTTGACAAAAAGTAGTGTTTTAACGACTTTTTTTTCCAGAGTTTTATTGCAAAGATGATTTGATCATTGTTCACAATTTTTTTTTTTGGTACAATTTTTATGTTACCAGAGATGCTGGTTGGACATAACTCCGCCGTGTCTTTCTTTTATACATAAGCCTTTTGTCAGTTGTAGGCATTATCCCTTTCATTGTTGAATATTGATTGCGATTGGAGTTTGAGTATTTTGTTTCTCTTCTTTGATTCCACTTTCTGGATTGCTCCACTTTCGTTAGAGACGGCTCTGTAGTCTAGTCTGTAAGCTCTACAAAAACTATACGCTGCTACGGTATCCTCTTTGCACAGAAGCAATAAACTGCTAACAGTATCCTCTTCTCTTCTATTAGGCACTAAAAAAATGTCTTATATTTTCATTAAGTGAATTTTGGAAGGGAAGGACATCCCTTGATTGTTTTGTATGCTCTGTTTTGATGTTGCCAATCTCATATTTCATTACGACATTATCATTTTTCTTTAATTTTTTTCAGTGACTACATGTTGTTTAGCAAGAGAGGCTCTAAACTTGCTTCGTGAAAGGAAAAATGGATATGACATTGTGATCAGCGATGTAAACATGCCGGACATGGACGGTTTCAAACTTCTCGAGCAAGTCGGACTTGAGATGGATCTTCCTGTCATTAGTCAGTTCTCTGTCAATAACATATTCAACTCTCTCTTTAAGTGAAAGTTCAAAGTTCATGCTCTGACTAAATATGTGATGTGCAGTGATGTCTGTGGATGGAGAAACAAGGAGGGTGATGAAGGGCGTTCAGCATGGAGCATGTGATTATCTCCTCAAGCCTATAAGGATGAAAGAGCTGCGAAATATATGGCAACATGTGTTAAGAAAAAGGATGCGCGAGGCAAGAGAATTTGGGGGTCTTGAGGGCTTTCAATTGATGAGAAATGGAGCAGATCAGTTTGATGATGGGAATTTATTTGCTATAGAAGATATGACCTCAACGAAGAAAAGGAAAAACCTGGGTAGCAAACGTGATAACAAGGAATTTAGAGATCAATCTTCCACAAAGAAAGCCAGAGTAGTTTGGTCTGTAGATCTTCATCAGAAATTTGTCAAGGCTGTGAATCAGCTTGGATTTGATAGTAAGTTTTTAATGAATTTCCTGTATAAAGTGTGAACACTGCTTATCACAATGACTAATAAAATCTATACGACCTCCTCTGCCAAGCACACACGGGGAAAAAAGTTGTTTCTAGTTTGACCACTTAATCAGCGCCTTATCCTTTTTTTTTTCCTTAATGTAGTCATCATGTTTATCAAGTGTGGGAGCATTTGTAACATACGTCTTCTGTTTCGCAGAAGTTGGTCCCAAGAAAATACTTGATTTGATGAATGTTCCATGGTTGACTCGGGATAATGTTGCTAGTCACTTGCAGGTAAAATTTTGGATTTTATGTCGTTTCAGTGATGCTATTTAGAGACTATAGAAAAAGAAGCTGTCTTGTGAAAAAGAGAGAGAGAAAGAAACTGTTATCACATTTTGACTCAGAAATATCTGGGTTCCGTAACATTTCTAATTATGCATGTGATAATGTCTGCAAAAATGTTGATCACGGTAGGCCAAGAATGTAGAGGGTTCCCACATGATACTGTAGGATGTGACAACCTCCACTATTGACAATTATTAATATTTTACGGAAGCACCACTACTAAAAAAGCTTATCCTGTTTTCAAAAAAAAAAAGCTGAATCTCTGTAAACTAAAGAAAAAAGGGAAAGAGAGCATGTTTTGTACCGAACCATTGATTTTAAAACTCATGGGATCTCATTGAGGAGAAAATATTGTTTTGCAGAAATACCGGCTGTACCTGAGTAGGTTACAGAAGGCTGGAGATAAGAATCCCTCCTCTAGTGGGATTCAGCATTCGGATTTAGTTTCAGAAGATCCTGCGGGAAGTTTCTCTTTTCAGAACCCAATGAACAGGCAACAAAATGATGTTTCAATTGACAGCCATAAATATGCAGATGGAGCTATACAACTTCAGAATGCGGATACAATAAATCTCGAAAGTAATCTCAAAGGAATCGTTTCAGAGGCTTTGACGGATAAAAAAGAAGACTTGACTGCTAACATTCGAGATACAGAAATAAGAAAGAGTCCACGGAAGGTCAATGATCAGTCTTTTGCACCTCCAGATTCAGAAGGAAGCTATGCAGCATTTGATTGCGCCAACCCTTGGAGGGAATTCCCAGAAATGCAACTCAAAAAACACCAGCCATATCTTCCAATTAAGGATCACTTCAGCCACTTGCCATTACATGGTAGGCAGCATCTCATCAAAATTGATCAATCACAAGAAGATGCTTCAATTAGATCTAACCCACCTGTAATGGAGAGAGAAACTGCTGCCTGTATTGAAACCAACCCTACGTATGTTGAACACACCAGCGATTATGCCAGTTCTGTTAGTTCCATAGGAAGTGCAGATGGCTTTTCTATAAAGTCCAAGAGCTTTATGGGGAATGATCAAACTTTAGAACCCGTTTCTACTCCAAATCTCAGTGGGAAAACAGAGGGCTTTAATCTTAAATCTGTTTCTGACCTGGAATTTCACCAACCAAACCTACATTTGGGAGGTGAGTTTGCTTCTGCCCCTTTGGAGGAGGACTTGAAATCCTTCTGGCTACAAGGTGAACGCTGTATGAACTCTGGGCAGCAGAACATAGACATGCCAGAGTATTATGATCCAGGACTCACCGGGGAAGTTCCTGTTCATTTATTTGATACAGCTGATTTTTCGGCAGTAGATCAAGGCCTTTTCATAGCATGATCTGAACCTTCCCTTTTATGTCTTTTCAACAAATAATTCACCTCCTTGCGTGAAATGACTAATGAAAGTTACTTGTAATTCTTGGGTAATAGTCGTATCTAAGAATTTCTACTTTGTGAGGATTGGGATATTTTTTTTCCCCGTTCAACTAGGATCTGGCAAGTATGTATAGAATTAGAATTGGGTGATGAAGATCCTCAACTTCATTGTTTCATAGTAGCTGTTTATCAAGACCATTACTCTCCCAGATGGACATGTCCTTCCTATAAAATCTAGTGTATTGAAAATTTTGAAGCTGTCATCATGATTTAATTGCAATTCAATATGACTATCAAGAAGTCATTTCCTTTTTAATCATGTGACATAGTTTCTGTAATAGTAACGAAAGTGTCTTAATAATTCAAGTGATCAAGGAAGAATCTCCATTCAATATCATCTTCATGGCAAGAAGCTCCTTCCTGCCAAGCGCAGAGATGATCTTATTATGAATGTGAGAAGAAGATAGGCTAAACATATAAACCTGTCTATATTTATCTTCATACGACTATATTACATCACACAGGAGGATGCAAATCTAAATGCCTTGTCTCCTTTACACTTTTAATTACAGAATGATCCAAGGCCAAAACTCATCAAAACTTATACGCAACTATAAGCATGCAACTTCTCAAATACCCCCAACAGACAGGGACTAAAAGATCTTACTCCAAATTGTGGGAAAACCACAGCATAAACTCCTGTCTAATCATTCCAGCAGAATCAAATCGTAAGCCCGTAACAATCATTGAGAAGAACTCAGGCTTTGACATAGTGATCTTGAAACACATGCTTGTATAAGGAAGTCTCTTTTTTCATGTTCTCGAGGCTGAATGTTTGGAGGAGTATTCTCTTGTCTGACCTTTTTTGATAGTGAAGTGATTGATCCCCTCATTGTTTGGTTCATTTTCTCTGTAACAGGTTTAGGAGTACTGATACCGGTGGGTGGCCTCCAAGAGTTTCGTGAGTTTTTGCTGTGCCATGTGCTGGAAGTTGCTTTGCTTCCAGGATTTGGTGACTGAGAGTGTGTTAGTGATGTCTGCAAAAAAACAAGTTTAGAAAAATAAGAAAAGAAAATTAGAAGCAGAACATCTACCAAATAAAAAGACAAGTATGAACAAAATCAGATATCTATGGAAAAACAAAAGGCATCTCCGACTAGGAAAGAAGATCATACAAGAAAGGTCAGAACCTCGGGTAACTGCTACAAGGTTTTTTGATGGAAAAACATTTGAGAACTTTTTTCTACGAAGCATTCAATGATAAAGTACTAGATTGTAAAAAATGTTCACACAGTATGATATAATTAAAAAATTTGATAACAAGCACCAAGAAAACTGCATATTTCCTAACACAGATCAGGGAACCTGAAGGAAGCAGGATGACTGACATGATTGTAAAGTTTTCCGTCTGTACTAAGAAAGCTGCTTGACAAGGAGCAAGTTTTTTCAATCTTGTATTCACAGCCTCCACCGTGACAGTTATTTAAGGAAAGGAAAAATATTAAAAGCATCTTTCAAAACCTTCACGGTTTTCAGTCCAAAATGTTTACGCCAGCATCATACAAGTAGCAAGGCAAAATACCTTTTTCATCTCATTATTTGGCAATTGAAGTCCACCATTCTTGTCCTCCTTTTGTTTAGGTTTAAAGCCACTGCACTGCTGCAACTTCTTGTGATCATGCTCTGTTTTCTCCTGAAAGGATGACCACGATAAAAGAAAGCGATTTATCAACCATGCACAGGAGTACCTGGATCCTGTTTCTTAAATACGAGAAATGCCCTTAAAAGTCATTATCAGGAAGTCATGGGAATATATACGCAAGCATTCGTTATTTAGATAATGCCATACAAACTTCATTGTTTTCTGCAATTTCCCTCCAGTCATTTCCCGTTATAGGAAAAGTAAAAAAAAAAAAAAAAAAACCAGTAATAAACTACATGCATCACAGTAGAAACTCCTAAATCACAATATCAGCAGTAGCATTCCAAAGAAATCCACCTTGCATTTCCTTTGCAGCTGCATTCTTTCCACCTCCTTCAATTTGATTTCATCCATCCTTTGGAAGAACTGGAATACAAATAGGAAAAAAAGTGTCACCACAAGTGCTAGCAAAAATTGCAAAGATATTAACTATTGGCCAGGGATAAGAAATTGCCTCTTTGCGTTTTGCTACTCTTCCTTCAGTTCTGAATTGGAAAGGTGATGATATGGTCAAAGATTGTGGAAGCCTTGTGCTTGGTGATTTTGGGCATCTGTTCTCAAGAAGTAACAACAAGAGAGTCTTTTTACATGGCAATCAGTAAAGTGCACAAACTTGAACAGTTATAGAAAATTGTAAGATGAACTTACACAACAGAAGGGGAGGATAGCTCAACACTTGCAGTCATTCCTTTACACACTGACTTATTAAGTAGTCTTTCAGTCCTAACATAGATCCATCAGAACATGTGAAAAAGATATTTATGCAATGCAATGGAAGCTCAATAGAGAATTTTGGTGCACTGAGAAGTACATTCAGATAACAAAATACCTTCTACCCTCAGACTGATGATTCATTGAAGCTTGATTGAATATATCACGGATTGCCTGCAGTTAAAAAAAAAAAACAAGAAAAAAAGAAAAAATGTTAGCAATCCACACACTTTTCTGGTAACAGAAGCATTTTGGCAAAAAAAAAGGGTCAAGTGAATACCCTAACTGATGTCCGCGGTGCAACTGCTTGATCCCTTGAAACATTAGGAGAATTTAAATTGATCCTTTTCATTATGTTCTGTTGCGGCACTGAGGCTGTTTTGCTTGTTTCACCAGTACAAGAAGGAAGATTGATTGACATGTGAAGTGACTTTGTTGATAGTCTCTTCTTTTCAGCCAAGCCTCCAACAGCTCTTTTTCTGTGTGGAATACTGCTTATTCTATTTCTGGGCTGTGCTGTAGCCTTCCTCTCTGCAAGAGAATGCAAAGGTTTGGATACTTTAGCTTTGTTGGACGATTTTGGAGAAGACTTTACTTCTCTTGCCTCAATTTGCCCCGAATTACCCTGAAGCAACAACAAGAAGAGTTTGTGAGGAGGCCACGATATTTACTCATTAAAGGAAATCAAACATAAACATAGAAAGAAAACAAAAAATACCGGATCACACGGTTTTTCTTCTCTGGGGACTGCAACCTTCTCAACATTATCAAACTGGTTAGAATTATCAACTACAACAAAAGTTTCCCATTTATGACTATCAACTAGAGGTTGAGCCATATCCTTCCGTAATTCCATCTTCGAAATGTCTCCTTCACTTTGTTGTATATGACGTTTATCTTCATTTGTGTCAGCATAACCAATGGCATATTTCTCATGCTGTTCAATGGCAGTCACATTACTGTTCTCTTTTGATTTCATCTGAATAGATGAGTTATGGCAGTTCCCATCCCGAGTTTCAGACTCAAAAGTTTCATTAACCAACATATCCGCTTCTTGGACCGAGTCTGCTGCCTTTTGAGCTGCCTTTTTCTTGTAATGAGCCTCAAAGTACGCTTTCTTCTCAGCAACAGAACCTGGTTTGGAGAATTTTTCAGCTTCTTCTACATAGCGATTGTGGGAGAAAACCGACCACTTCTCCCAATCCAGCCTCTCCGACATATACCTCCCAAAAGAGATCGATTCTCCAAGCAAACGAACGGAATCTACCTGAAATTATAACAATAAACGCATTAATATTAGAGTAGGACACGTCTTGAAAAATTTGGTATAGGCATGCTTAGTAAGAACAGGAACATACACCGCAGACATCAAATTCCAAGTTTTTAGTTCCGATTTTTACCCCGAAGAAGGAAAGGTGAACCAGGATCACTGAGAAAGAGTGAAAATCTAAAATGCCGCGAAATCAGAATGAGCAAAGCAGTTGCAGACATGCCAGGTTCTCGTTTCAGAACGGTTTCTCATTAACCAAACACAAAACAGACGGCCGTTTCTCGGCAACCAAACTAACCGGCAAATCAAAACCAAGCACTGAATCCAATAGACACTATTAACGGATTTGTAATGCAAAACAAAAATAATTGTCCAGAAATTTGAGCATCACGCCTAGAAATCAAGAAATTTCGAAAGAAAACTTGATGCATTGCTCACCTCTTTTGCCACGCAAGAGGGAGTGTCAGTGGCATTGGAGAAGGATCGAAGAAGACAAGTCGATTCACCCATCATTCAATGACGAAGAACAAAAACTCAAAGAAACGAAGAATCCCTTTGGCTCCTATGCGCACACTTCTTCAAATTATTTGAAAGAAACGCCCTCTTTCACACACGATATACATATATATAAATATATATATATATATATAATAAAAAAAACGACTCTTTCTAGATTTTTCATACTTCTGAATCTAAGAAAGACAAAACCAAATCACATAAAAGGCTCCATTCTTTCTTTTCTTGGTTCTTTTTCTGAGTGGCCCACAAAGATTGAATCAGTGATGCAAGCAAGCAAGCTTTTTCTCCAACGTCTAGTTTCTCTTCATTATTATATTGCTTTTCTTCTCTTCTCTGCTGTTCGGTTCTCTGTCCTTGTGAATGGGGACTATTGGATCTTCCACATGAAGAAAATCCCTGGACTTGAATAAATTATATATAGAAGAAAGAATGTGGAGGATTTGTAAGTTGAAAATAATACTTTTGTTAAGTGGTGGCTAAACAAATTTGTATGTTAATATGTTAGAAAAACAAAGAAATACTAATTTAGAGATGTTAGGTTTTGATTTCGTTAGAGCTACTTGGTTAATATTTGACATGTAAATATGTGATATCTGATTTTTGTTTCAAAAATTTGATTGTTGATAAATTTATAGGTCTTTTTTACTCTTTAAAAGCATGATATAATTTCTTTTCACTTTCTTATACATATTACATGTATAGTTTTATTTAATGAATTTCCTTTTCACTCAAAAAAAAAATAAATAAAACATTCACCGCATGTATACAATATACAAGTATGTATCTAATGTGATTACTTTTATGCATAAAATTTGAAATTATTACCTTATATATTGACATTTTAAATAATCTTAAGCGCATATTTACCTTTTCTTTTTAGTTCACCGAAAAGAATAATTATTTTTTAATAAAATCTAAGGTATATCCTCTAAAATTTAAAATTACTTCTAATATTTTAATATTATTTACCACCAATCTTTTAATTATCATCATTTATACTTTTGTTGAGTTAAGTTTGAGAACATAAAACATTTAAAAAATATTAATAGTGGAAATTTGGAGCTTTACGCTAGATCAAAAAATTTAATGCCATTAATTCAGTCTTTGCAACTTTACTTGTTCTGATTTAGTCTTACTAAGTGGCAGAGCTATATTATGTTGAGATGATGCAAATGCCACCCCTCACTTTAAAAAAAAATTACAAGTAAAGTATATAAAATTTATAACTTTACATTTCATATTATTGCTATTTTGCATCCTTTAGACTAAATAAAAAATATTTAAACTTAAAAACTTATTAGATATGTAATATTTTAATTATGGAGATAAGATATAAAAAATATATTTATATAAAATACCATATCAACTTGTTTAATATAATTTTTAAAAAGAAAAATGAAGATCAATCTATTTATGCTTTTTTTAATTATTAAGTTATTATTGTTTAAAAAATTATTAATTTTTTAATTAAGTATGCAACTCTGACAAAGTCACATAATCATCTATGCTTTACCTTGATGTTTTTGGCTTCCAAAATGCAGATTACTCTAAACATTACTAAGTACAAGAAAAATTTACCTAACTTACACATACTAAAAAAACTAAAATTAGTCCAGTTCTCAAAGTTGATTTCATGTTTTCAGTCATGCCCTTAATTATTACTCATAATTTGCATCTTTTAAATTTTTTTACTGTGCATGTATTTTTTTTATTGAAAGTAATCATATTTGAAGTACAATAAAGCAGACAAAATCTTTTTATTCATTTTTCATGAGCATTTTAGAAAGAATAATAACATTAGTTACTCATAAGATTTTGTAAAATATATTATATAAAGATCACCTTAACCTTAAATAATTTTTCAGGAGTTCTTTCACACATTCTAAAATTAAAACCTACATTATATCCCTAATATAACATTTTTGGATAAAAATACCTCCAACATATTCACTCCGTTCCTATTTATAAGGTATTTTTAATCGAATCTCGCACGTCAATAAAAGTTTGTTATTTGGTTAAACTCATATAAAAACACAATGATTTTCTGATTTTACTCTTAATAATATCATAATTAATATCATGATGGTGGTAGGAAAAATATACAATTAATGATCTATTTCATTTTTCAAAATAAGGGTAAAATTGTCTAATTATTCAAAAATATCATTGTCACACCTTACATTTAGAGACAAAATAAGTTGATAGAAAATATTTTATATATAAAGACGGAAGGAATAACTTAATAACAAAGAGTTAATCATGGTTACATAAAAAAAAAAATACTAAGATCATTATAAAATGACTACTACATATTTCTTTCAAGTTTCCATTACAGAGAACCTTTTATGAGAACTATTTGGCCCTTCACATAAGGTGCATAAAGGGTTACTTATTATTATTTTATAATTTTACCTTATTGTAAATTTAATTTTATGATTTATTATATATCATGTATTCCTCTCTTCTTACCATGGCTGTAAACCTTTAGGGCATTAAGGCAATTGCCTTAGGCCTGATAAAAAAATTATTTATATAAGAAATTTATTGATATTTTCTCTTATAAATTAATTATATCATGATCTTAATTGTAGTATAATATATTGGAAATATATATTATAATGTTATTTTTTTTATTAGTAAAACCTTATCACTCATTGATGAGAAAGTTATATGAAAAAATGATTTTGCATATGTTTTGAAATTCAAAAAAAAATTATTGAAATAATTTTTTTGACAAGCTGCTATTAAAATAATGTAAAACCTAATCTTAATGAAAATTATACAATTTATAAATTATAACACGCCGAGCCTATATAATAATTGTTTCTTAGGTCTCCAATATTCTACACACGCCCTGCTTTCTACTTTTAATAAGAGTGAAGTTTAAAAATTCTTTCCTTTTAAGACATATTTTATATATTAACTATTATATCTTGATTTTAGTGAAATAGTTGAGAGTACTATATACTAAAGACGGAAGATAGTAGTTTACCCAAAAAAAAAAAAATAAGGGCAAAAAAAGAAGAAGACTAATATAAGATAAATGATTATTGCATTGTACAGAAGAAGAAGAAGATCATTTTCTTGCGCACCACAAAGGTGGCATGGTGAGATGAAATGTGAATAGTGTCCAGATTCAAATTCTTCCAATATAACTAATCTGTTATGAATATTAACATATCATGTGAATGTCTGTTATATCAAATTTTTCAATATCTTTTAATTATTATAATATCTTTTAGTTATTATTATCTTGTATATTTTATTCATTTTAATTGATATATTTGTGCCTATAAATAGAAGGCACCTCAATTGTATTTTACAAATTGAAAAATAAGAAAGCTCTTTATTCTCTTATTCTTTTAGTCTAATTTTCTCTCTTTTCTCCTTCTCTCAATCTCTATTTTCATAAAACGTTATTAGTATGACAGCTCTACTCTTAGCAACACCAGGTGAGTGCCCTTATAATTATTGAATTAGAGATTAATGCTCATGCCAATGAACATCTTTAATAGAGATGGAGGCATAGTCAGTTAAATATGAAGCAAATCTCTATCATTCACGTGCTCTTATTATTTATGTTATTTGTTGAATTTATTTTTTGTTCAATTATTTTCTTCCTCCCTCAATCAATCAAATAATTACATACTGTGTTTCACATCTAGAAGTATGAGGCACAATTTATTTTCAAAATAGTGGATCTAAAAGTTATCCATATCTAATATAAAGTGAATTCTAAAATTATCCATATTTAATATACAGTGAATCTTAAAGTTATTCACATAGAAAATATAAGGTGGATCTAGAAGATTATCACATATAGTGTAAAGTGAATCCAAAAGATTATCACATAAAATATAAAGTAAATCATAAAGTTATTTACCTATTATTATGGATACTAATTTTATCCAAATAAAATATAAAGTGGATCATGAAGATATCCATAGGATTTAAAAGTGGATCTTAAAGTTATATATCCACATGATATAATGTAAATCCTGAAGATATTTACATTCAATTATTTATTTATCTTATGTGCATTCAATTTCTTATTTTTTTAATTTATTGTTTATATATAATTTGTTTAGCTATCTACATATATAATTTTTAGAAAAATGAATCCTGAAGTTATCTGTCCATAACATAAAATGAATCATGAAGTGATACATATAAAATATAAATTGGATTCCAAAGTTATTCACATAAAAGATGAAGTAGATCTTGAAGATATTCACAAAATTTAAAGTGAATCTTGAAGTTGTTCACAAATATAAATAGATCATGAAGTTATATATATATATAATTTTTATTTTCTCTTATTTGGTTCTATTAATTCTCTTGCAATAAAATTATTAATAGCCATATTATTTTGATTATGGCCTGAAGCCATATCACTTTAAATTTTTACTATTTTATAAATGATCAATTTATGTCATGATAAATTATATGATTAGAAGTCATATTTAATTTTGTTATTATATGGCTAGAAGCTATATTGACTTTTGTTATTATATAATTAGAAGTCATATTTAACTTTATTATTGAATGGCCAGAACCCATTTGTAATTTTATCATTAAATTGTCAGAAGTTGTATGTAATTTTATGATTGAATGGCCAAAAGCCGTATTTGATTTGTTTTTGATTATATGACTAAAAGCAATAATTAATTTTGTTATTATATGGCCAGAAGTCATCTCGATTTTTATTATGACTATTATATGAAAGGATAATCTTATGATCCTAATGAATTATATAAACTTTGTGAAATTTTGATGGGTATATTAATTATTAATTCAATTATTTTAACTACCACAGCCCTGAAGGCTAATAGTTCAAAAGAAATTGTTAGATTTAAGATATTATTTTTCTATAATCTTGAAGATTATAGTCAATAGAGTTTATGTTACAAAAAAAAATATGGCATGTAGCCATATAAACACATTATCTATCATTTATTGAACTAGAAAAAATGTTAAAGAATGATTATGCTAATGTAAAGAAATATATTAACAAAGTGTCACAATCAAATATTCAATTATTATTGTCCTTACATATTGACGCAAATCTCATGGTATATGAAGATATATTTGATAATTCTTACATATACATACATGTTCAAGATATGATATATATAATGCATTTTTATTGATGATGAAGTTCCCTATTAAACTATCCATATATGTGTTAATAGGATTAAAATAAAAGCACTCATTAGAAGTATGCAAGTCATACGATAAATAAAGCAATAAAAATCATGAATTTATAAAAGTGATTAGATATAGATAATTCTTATATATTACTTTGTTGAGTGAGTTCCTTTTAAGAAAATTTTTGAATCATTTAAGAGTTCTTGGAGATCAATTGTAAAAGAATTTTTGATGATCTTTTCTTAAAAAGACTTTCTAAATATAGGTATATATATTTTTTGAAAGTCTTAATTGTTAACTTGTTTACTCCTAATTAAAATGGTAATATATGATAATCTTTATATCCAATGATGGTTAAATTAAGATCTGATTAGATAATTATGATCAATATATAAGGAATAAAATATTTGATATCATCTTAATCGTTGAAAATATTAATACTACAATATTGATTGGTTGTAAATGCTAAAAAGAAATAGCAAGAGTTTCAGGATATTTATAGAAAATTTTGAACTTAGAACTACTTGTGTTTTGTTTCCTAGAGAACTTAATATATATATATATATATATATATATAATGTCTTTACATAATATGTAAATAAGAGGATTAATAATCCTTTATTTTAAATGGTGTTATTGTTAATGTATATTAGGTGGTACAAAATTGGTAGTGTTTTTCAAAGATTTCTCATACCTATGAAGCAAAATTCATTTGAATGTGTTATTTACATGAGTTTTAAATAAGTTTTTAAGAATTTTTATGATATTGGATGTCATATTAAGATTATAACTAGAAGTTTACAATTTTTAGTAAACTGAAAGTTTACTATTACTTTGATTTGGTATATTAGAAGTATAATGATATTATTTAGCATGACTGATTAGATCATCTCGAATCAATATTGATCCAAGAATTATTGAGAATTTACAATGACATTTATGGAAGAACTAGAAGATTCTTCCTAAATAGTTAATACATTACGTGCTTCAAGAATTCTCATGTGCTATTTGAAGAAAATTATGATACTATCACTAGCAATAACTAAGATTGGATCCTAAATATTTGTGAATATGTTGAATAAAAATGGGCTCATTTAGATATCATGTGAACCATGTAAATATTTAATGAGATCAATAGATATATCTATAAGATGGTTACACATTGTGTATCAGTTCACAACCAAGAGTTTATGAAAGAGAAAGAACTATTATGTGCACAATTGCTAATATAGTGATAGGATGAATCACTTGAAAATGCTAGTGGTTCTATATCTTAGACTTTCATTGATTATAAGATGAAGAAAAGCCTACTTATTAGAATGGTCTATCCAAGATTATTTATACCTTCAATAAGATGATTAAACCAAAATTTGTGACAACAAAATCTTTCATTTAAATATGCAAGTTTACAATTGAAGCACTTTAAATATGCAAGCTTGCAATTACAGCACTTAAAAGCATCAAGCTAATAAAATATTCTGAATACCCCTACTATAATTTGACCTTCTATCAAGAGTCAAAGATTAAGACTTTGTGATGAAGGCTCCACCACTATGTACGAAATAAACTTTCAAAAAAAAGTTAGGAATAATACCAAAGTCTTTATGATTCAATGGAATTTAATTAAGTTGTGATGTGTGGCACAATTCATGAATTCAATTTGTGCTACAAGCATTCATCTTGTGAATACACAACGGGTTGGGAATAAATGTTGGTTAAGATTTTTCTTCTTCTTATTTGTTTCTAAGTAAACAAAATGATGTTTCTATAAGAGATAAAATGAATTTAAAAGGCTTATACTGCATGGTTTGTAATCCAGAAAGAGGGGAAGATAATAAAAAGCTGAAAATGAAAATATATGAATGCATTATCGATATGTTGTATAGATCTTCATATATGAATCAAAAGTTTATATAACATGGCATTCATGAAATAAAATAATTGCCAAATATGTAAATATTGATAGAGAGAAGAAATTTTGAATTCATGCTCTAACTAATAATATTCCATAGATATAAATAAAAATAAATCACGCCTAAAGTGTGGAAGGCTAATCGGTTGCAAAGAAAAAAAAATATTATAAAGGAGCAGTTAAGTACGATGATCATATTAAGGAGGCTGATATTTTAGAAAAAAACCAAGACATAACTGACTTTAAGTCTCTAGAAGAGGATCAGGTACCTGATAATAATAAAGAGATATTGAGAAGTTATGTCAATATGAGAAATGATAGAACCGAAAAGATGAGAGTTGTCAACAATACTTTTAATGAGAATGAAATATTACTATCAAATGAAGATCTAAAAAAAAATGCAATACAAGTTGAATTACATTCACTTGTTTATGATATAAAAGTTGTGAACTTATAGCTCAAGCACCTGAAGTGTGATATTACACATGAGCATTTATGTAAAAAGAAAAATATGAAATATCACATGCAAAACTTGACTTTTAATATAAAAATATCTTACAAGGATTCAAAATATGTATTAATATATTGTATGGTGGATGAAATTATTTGTAATATGTTATTAGCTTAGCAGTATAGAAATCTGATATACATATTGATTTGCATCAGATTTGGTTGATTGATTATTATTGAATATCCTGAAGAGTTTATATGAAAACTTGATTGTTAAATAAATATGTTAAAATATTGGGTGATTAGATGAGAATCAAGATCATTTTTCTTCAAGAGGATGATGAAATATGATCTTGAAGCACCATATATAAATGTGTTCATATCACAATTTATGATATTGCCTTGATTTGCAATGAAGCTATATACTTGATATGATGTACTTGAGGAATTATTATCTGTGGTTGATGTACTAAACTTATTTAGGATCAAAATTAATTGATTATGCATGTGTTATACATATCTAGTTTGAACTGTATAAGTTGACTTTTGAGAGATTATTTATTTATGAAACTACATGTATATCAAGATTGTTTTTTTACTCTCCTTAGATATACCACAAGTGAAGAATGTATTCATATCCAGAAGATATGTTTAAAGAAAATGTTTTAAAATATGAATATATAGTATAGCTCTAAGAGCATACCAACTCACAGACTTAAAGGCATCGGCAACAATAATATTCAAGAAATTGACACATAAGTTAGGATACAATGACTCAAGAAGACTCAAGAATAAGGAGTGATATTGTCATTAGGGGAAGTAAAGGTTATCTTGTACTCTTTTTTTCTTAACCAAGGTTTTGTCTCATTGAATTTTCCTAATAAGGTCTTTAATCAGGCAACTCCAATAAATATGACGATATTGTTTACTCTTTTTCTTGGACTAAGTTTTTGTCCCATTGAGTTTTTCTTAGTAAGATTTTAACGAGGCACAATATATGAACATTCAAGGGAGAGTGTTATAAATACTAGGATATTATGTGGATGTCTATTATCTTAAATTCTTCAATATCTTTCAATTATTATAACATCTTCCAGTTATTATTATCTTATATATTTTATTTATTTTAATTGATATATTTATGTCTAAAATAGAAGGCACCTCAATTGTATTTTACACATAAAAAATAAGAAAGCTTTTTATTCTCTTATTCTCTCAGTATAATTTTCTCTCTTTTTTCCTCCTTTCAATCTCTATTTTCATAACATAATCAATAATATTTTATCGTATAGCATCTATTCTTCTTGTTTTTTTTTTTTTTGGCCGAAACTATTCTTCAATTCAATAATGTGCTTATGATAGGCGAGGGCAATTTGCTAAGGGTCTACCTATTATCATAAGCAATAAAGGCTTAGCCAAGAGTTGAACAATTTGCATGATCCAAGAATCTTTGTATAAGAGACTTGCTGATAAAATTCAAGCGTTATGTCAATATTAAAATAATAAAAAAATATAACATTAAATCTCTATATTTTATTCACATTTTGTTATAAGTTTTTATACTTTTTTAATATTTTAAGTTCTTATATTTTTATTTTTTAATATTTTAAGTCTTTAGATTTTGTTTAGAGAAAGATCTAAAATACTGAAAAATAAAAATATAAAAACCTAAAATATTTAAAAAAAATATATAAAAATATATAACAAAATGTGAATAAAATAAAGGAATTTAAAATTATATTTTTCCAACAGTGAAATGTGTCTCTTTTTAACATTGCCATTTGTCAGCCATTTGGTGAATTGGCACGCAACTTTTTGACAATATGGTGTGTGTATCGTGTTAAGGATTCTACTAACATGACAGTAAGGTCATTTAAAAATACCCCCATCTTTATATATAAAATATTTTTAATTAAATTATATAAATTAATAAAATTTAATTATTTAATTAAAAACACAATAATATTTTAATTTTATCTCAAATTATTGTAAATAAAAAATAATTTTTAAGATAAATTAATAAGAGTACTTATCTTTTTCTCTTTTCAATTTAATAAGAATATAATGATTTATTTATTTAAAAAATATTAACAACTCTTTAAATTTAGAGATGAAAAGAGATTCTAAAAGAATTCTTATATAAAAGGACGAAGGGAATAGAAATCAATTTCGTTCATTTTGGATCAGGTTTTTTATCTTTTGAAACTTAAATCAAACTAAACCAAACCTTATTATACCTATTTCATATATTTTTATAATTTTTTTATTTTTTTCCCTAAATTTAATAATATGTAAATTACTAGTTAAAAATATGTTGCAATTAGTTAAATGTTATCTATAATTAATTATGATTATTTTTTAATTTTATAATTAAGTGTTTTAAAAGAGACATATTAGTTTTTAATAGTTAAATGTGTTAAATAATTGTTAAAAATATTTTTTTGTTTTCAAGAGATTTTTTCATTGAAAATACTAATTAATAATTAAAAATTATTAGTTAAAATGAGCAATCATATATTGATTATGAAAAGTATCTCAAAGAAAAAAAAACTTGATCCCAATTTAAATCAAATAGAACAAAACCAATTAAAAATTGAACCAAACTAATTAAAAAAAATTAAATAGATTTTAAATTTTGATGAATCGATTAATTTAGTTCGATTTAATTTTTTTTTAAACCAAACTAGACAGAACCAATGAACACACTGACATAACACACAATGGTCAAATAGCTGCACATTTAAAGCCCCTTTTCTTTTCTTTTCTTTTTTTTTTTTGGTTCCCGTTAGACAGCAACTATTGTCAAGAAACAAAATAACAGTACAAAAACATGGAAGAAAGACACCAATGTCTCTCTCTCTGCTTTTTTTTTTTTAGCAGAGCCTCCAAGTGTCATGGTGTCAATTTACATCCTCAAACAAACTACAGATAGGAAGCTATTATCCGTCCAAGTTTTAGTGTGTGTTTGGTTTTTAATTTGGCAAAAACTAGTTTGATAAAATTCATTTGATAAAAGTCAGTTTGATGAAAGTCAGTTATTGTAATGAAATTTGTATTTGGATAAATTTTTTTAAAAGTCGGTTTGACAAACAGAAAGTTGTTTGGATTGATAAAAATTTATTCTTTTGAAATATACTTTTTAATATGTAATCACCAAAAAGGACATTACAGAATGATAATTTATAATTTTTATTATACAAATATAATATATTAGTAATGTTTAAAAAATGTGAAACAAATTTTAAAATAACATAAAATTTAAAATGTTAAATAATAAGAAAAAAATATAAAATTTAATTTTGGACAAATTTATGTAATAAATAGTTAAACATTCATTAATATTGAATAGTTACATGATTAATAGTTTGATCTATAATATACAGTTTGATCTCTAATAGAATCTCGAACTATATTCATCTCTCTATCAGAAGCTACGCTTGAAATTGCACTTGAAATTATTGATGAAAATACATGCTCATCGGTATTATCATTAGTATAAAATATTGAGTAAATTATTTTAAATTAAATAAATATGAAATATACCTTGGGGTGGATGTGAAAATTTCATGTCTGGCCTTGTGAGTGCATAGTCAAACAAACAAGCATCATGGGCAATCCCTTCCTATCCAGCCATGACATAAGTGAAGCACATATCCCAATCACATGCAGCCATTATATTTTGTGTTGGAATACCTTTCCTTCCAATATATTTCCCTTACTTTTCAACACTAACCACACATGGGATATGTGTTCCATCGATTGCTCCTATGACATCTTTAAAGAATGGCCAATATCGCGGATCACCTAAAATTTTTGGATGAATATCTTAAAAAGTGCAATCTTTTGGTTGGATATATTCCTTTGCTAGTTTCTCACAAGCACGCAATACATTTTTGAAATGTCTGTGAATAGTTGCCGCTAAATATTGAAATCGTTCTTATGCCATCTTATTCCCCACCCCATGTCCAACGATGTTTAAGAACATACCAACCATTTCATGAATCCTTGTTCTTCTGGTTAGACAAACCATGTTGTACCAGTTCATCACAAAGTTGAAAAAAAAATATCTTTTTCCATGCAAAACATGTCATAACAATGCTGAGGATGCCCTTACAAAATTTCTTGCACCCATACATGACTTGATTGTGAACTAGTTCTACAAGGCTCTTTCAATAAAGTTATTGAGTAATTAGATATTATTGCAGTAATGGCCTCAATCTCATCGTCTTTCGCATATACAAGTAATTGTAATAAGTGAGATTGCGTATTGTCATTCATAAAAACTACATAGCATAATTAAACAACCATTACACTATTATCCATGACTTAACATAAGAAACACATAACACAAGTGTCAAATAACACAGTCAGTTTTAAAACTAAGTTAACAACATAAACAGCACTAGCTAAATTTAAAACATTAAGAAGGTAAGCTAGGATTGATCTAATCTGTTTTTTTGCCCAAGCACTTCAAATAGGCCATTAATGCTCTTCTGTTGTCTCCAAGCCTAATATACATGTCCTTATAGTCTTATCTAACAAAGTCACAGCACACTGTCCAAGAAGTACCTCATCATAAGCAATCTCCTCGATTCCATAAAGTTCCTTTGCAACATCCACCACATTTTGATCAACTGGTTTTGTCCCACCCTTTATGGAATTAAGAATTGACTTCAGTGTTGAAACCCTATCCTCTTGTGTGGATACCAAGTGACTTACTGAATCAACCATCACAGTTGCAAGACATTTTTCCTTCTTATTTTGACCACTTTCACCTCTCTTTCTATTGCTCCTTGAATTAGTACCACCACTGTATGCATTGTTCAAGTTGATCTGCCCAATTTTTGGGAGAGCTCCTCCACTAATATTTCTCACATCATTACTATCTCCTGATCCTTCGGTCAAATCCAGTTGAGACCTATACACATCATGTGAGTCATCAGCCGCAGGTGTCCACATGTAAGTACCTCGTGTTGCAACTGGTTGGAACAACTGTGTCAATTCTTGTACATATAGAAGTGGTCTATGTATAAATTTTCTATACTCAGGATTTTCCTACACATTACAAGAACTGAGTTCAATATATTTACAAAATAAAGCATTAAATATATATTATGCCATATATAATTATATACCTTAATATTTTGACTCCACCACTCATTCGATACTTATATAGTATTTTTTTCGCTATCCCATCCCAAGCCGGTCTCTTTGTTTAACAATTTGTCCTATATATTCCAATCTTTCCTCAAATTATCCCATTTATTTTTTAACTGCTTCTTATCATAACTTCTAGAGCTTAAAGCATTGAACTGTTACATTAATGCTTCCCAACCTTCCTTTGATAAGGTAGAGCCCTTGCGCTCATTTTTTCTAACTTGTTAGAGAGCTAATTTGATGAACAGTTCAGTTTCTTCAGTAGTCCACAATGCCTTCTTCTTACTCATATTTACTATCAAAATATTACATTCTTAATAATTAATTAACATAAATTAGACCTATTTGTCAACCCACATTTAACTGGAAACAAAGCAACTAATAATTAATTAAGTAAAATCATCCAATGTTCATTTATGAAACCATACCAAAACCCATAATTCAACATTAGTTTGAACAAAAAAAAACTTGAAAATACACACATAAACACACATAAATTCAGAATAATTCACTAGTAATTGAGCACAAAAAAATTTTAAAACACACATTCTCAGAAAAGGAAATCAAAACCCAAGAATCAGTCATTGATTATAAAAAAATTTACAAACATATACAAAAGGCAGAACTAATTTTGAACTTAAATAATTCAAGATCTGAAAACAGAACCAAGCATTTCCACCATTCTGGTTCCTATTCATTCAACATAACAAAAGTTTGAACCATACACACAGAGCACAACTACGTTCAGATTCACAACATTCATGTTCATTGAGTATGAGAAAAGTTTGAACCAATCCTTCTTCTTCAATGTTCAGATTCCTAACGTCCAGAAGCTTTCAAGTTTTGGATTACTAATGCAAGTGGAAGAAACGGTCAAACAGAGCAGAAGTACCTTCAACAAAAAAAAAACAGAGCATAAGCAATCTGGAGAAAAAATTAGAGGACCACCCAGCGTCCAAGACCGAAAAGAAGCTCTAACCGTCCGAATGTTCGAGTGTCCGAGTTCAGTTCAGGCCTCAGGTGTTTTTACTTCTGTCAGCTTCACAATGCCATCCAAGACCCAAAAGAAGCTCGATCCATGAGCTACAAACAGAAAATAGCGACTGGAATGATGAGGAAGGATGATAGAACAAGACCACGAGCTCAGCGAAGGAAGAAAAGTCAGATCTGTGACTAAAGATGGTGGGGGAGAGATGGAGGAGAGAAGGACGATAGTCACCGGAGATCTGACGGTGGACGAGGTGGATTAGGCAAACCAGAGCACAACATAGAGAAGAGAGAACGAAGAAGTCAGATCTGTGACTAAAGATGGTGGGGGAAGACGGAGGAGAGAATGACGAGAGTTACCGAAATATGACAGAGGCGGACTGATAGTGGACGAGGCGGAAGAGGTGGACAAGAGCAAAGCACAGAGAAGAGAGAACTGAGATGAAGAGAGGCGAGTTCTGAAGAACGAAGAAGACCAGTTCGGGCAAGAGGAAAAGACAAATATGAAGCCAGGGGTATCGTGGTCATTTTAAATAATGGGTATTATATTTTTCTTCAACTGACTTTTTAAAAGCTCCAAATATCAACTTTCAATTTTTTCCGTTTCAACTAAGTTCGAAAGCACTTTTAGAAAGTTAATTTTAAACTTTAAATAATCCCCAAACACCATTTAACTTTCTCAAAGTAAAAAATAACTTTTTGAATGTAAAACGTTGGTTTTCCAAACGCAACCAGGAAATGAGTAAGCATCTAGAATTACATTTTTTGATTATGAAAACATAAAAATTTGCTCCAAACCTTGTAATTGAAGCTGAAGTTTTCCAATCAGTCCTTTTGGTTGCATTCTGTGACTCTAAAAACAAAAAACTTTGTGGGTAATTTAAAATTATATCTATAAGTACTTTTTGAGACTTGAGATTTATGTCATGTTTCTAACCCTAATAACTCTTTGACTCAACTCACCAAAACTTTTTGTCATGATAAAAAACATAAAAATTTGCTGTAAACCTTGTAATTGAAGCTGAAAATTTCCAATCAATCCTTCTGATCGATAATCCCACCCATGCACTATATCTGCATTCCAGTTGATGTTTATCTGAATGGATCGAGAATTACCATTTCTTCATATTTAAGGCTGAAACTTGGAGAAATACAGTGACAGAAGGGGTCGTGGTGCCTCAACGTTTCGAATTTTTCTGTATACTATATATGGATATTCTGTCTCCCTAACTCCAAAAATTTATACAAATTTTATACTATATATATGTTTTCTAATGTCAGCCACTCAATTAAATTCTCACTGCCAAGAATTTGTAAGAATTTAATTATAGCCCTTCATATTTAGCCAGCTCCAAGCCTAGATTAAGGAAGAGAATTGTATTAAACCCTTAACAGTTAGCATAAAACTCAGTCAAATTTCACATGAACAACCTTTTAATTAACATTTCTAAAAACTTGATTAATTATATAACACAATAACGTCAAATAACATGAGTTCAATACACGAAATCAAATCAAGTTTGATCCACCTTGACTCTATGAGAGATTATGCAAAAGCTATTTTTCATCAGAGCATGTTCTTTTACAAGTGTCTTCCTACTAAACACGATCATATTCAAGGTGCAATTAATCATTGAATGTGAGCATCTCTTCCTGTGAAAATCTCCTCTGGCAAAAATTTAAGCACTAGTTCATGACAACACCTTGTGAAAAACTAAACCTTCTAGACTCTACTGTCATTAGTGTTGGTAAATATACTTTTGTTTCCACACTAGCATATGGTTGGCTGAAGGCAAAGAGGAACAGAAACAAAAAAAGCCAGCTCAAGAATACCCTCAACAAAACGAACGTTAATTACTTTTAACATGATTCAATAATAATGATTATTTTTCAAGACACATACCATTCCATAACACTTAAGGGACTGACTCTAAACTATTCTACTCATTTAAGCAAAGCTTATGTATACAAATTGTTCTTTCAGGAGAAAAAAGCATTGAGTCATTGGACATGGATATCAAGGATGTTTGAAGAGGAAGCAGCCTTAGGCATGGTTATGTAAAGAACACCATCCTTAACCTCAGCCTTAATTTTATCAAAAACCACATTCTCAGGCAAAACAATTCTACTGTTATACCTTCCATAGCTCTTAGCAGACCAAACTTCTCCGCCATCTTCTTCTTCTTCATCAACATTCTTCTTTCTTTCTTTCTCAGCCTTCACCACAAGCATATTTTCTTCCACCCACACCTTCACATCCTCTTTGGTCATCCCAGGCATGTCAAATCTCATCTTGTATTCTTTCTCTCCCTCTTTTATCTCCCACGGTGTCCTTCCCCTGCGATGACCGCCACTGCTGCCGCTCGCCGCATTCGGCCACTCCCCACTGCTAAGAGCGAATGGGTCCTCCATCATCCTCTCCATTGTCTCCATCATATCCTGCACAGTCTTTGCCGTAGGAAATCGGTCCCACAGCCCTGCATTTAGTCATGACTCTGCTTTAGTTTTTCCATTTGAGAATTCTATTTGTTCCCAACAAAAGATGTATCAAGAAATTACATAGTCAATCTTCGAATGCAATGTTTCAGATGTCAAATCCCTCTTAACCAGGAAACAAATAACATTAAACCAAAAGACCTTTATCCCATAATTTCTTAGGAAATACACAGCATAATATAATTGACCATTTCAGGGAATGTTTTGAGCAATCTAAAAGACTACCCCTGGTACCGAAAACTGATAACCATACAAATAAAAAAAAAAATTACATGGCTTTAGAATATGTAATATGATTATGCAAATTGAAGCATGTCCTTGTATTTTACACAATTTGTAAGAGGAATTAAGCAAGTCAGCGGTTTACCTCCGGGTGGAGCGACTCTTGTTCTAGGGTGGGAAGGGTCCTTGTGTGGTCTTTGAAGATGGCTAAGTTTGTCTTTGATATCTCCAGTGGCCACAACCTTGACAGGCATGAAGGACCGTGTAAAACTGAAAGAGGACCTCGGTGAAGAAGAAGATAATGACGATGATGAGCCATATGGCGAGCGAAGATGAACTCCGAAACTTGAGGATAAAGCCTGAGTCATATTCTATAATGTACCGTCAACAAATGAAATGCTTACAACTCTACCAAAGCCAGAAATAAGATTCACAGGTTAGCAGAGAGAAATTGTAATATATAAAGGGAAGGGGGGGTGAAATTTTCAAAATTGATTTGCAGGGCAGTGGAGGGATAAGGATTTGTGAGATATAAGGAAGTGAAACAGAAACGAGAGAAATATGGGGCCGCAAGGAAGCAATGAAAACAGAAAAACAGAGGGTTCTCGAAAGCTCGACGTGGACTTGAGTTTCTCACATTCTAGATGTATCCAGAAACGCCTTATCGCAAAGATTTAGGGGTCCTCTCTCATACTAACCGCAGGTTGTGTCGTTTTTGTTTTTGCTTCACCCAAAAGGCCTACAGTCATCATGAACTTTAACTACATGTCAATTTTGTCCTCACCATTTGAAATCTGAACCTCATGCCCCTGAGACGGTGAGACTAATGCACACTCTTGTCTTCTATAGTTATTAGTTAGCAAGTCCCACTAGCTGGCATTTTTGTACTTTTATACCCATTCCTCTAACCACTCTTTGCACGATTCGGTTTCGATGCTCATCATTCAAAAAATTTAAGCCATCTAGATTGGTCCAGATTTTTTCAATTTTAATTTTAATTTTATATTTTATAAAAATAAAATTTATAAATTTTTTTATAAATATATTTATCATCATTCTGACAGTACTGATTTAATTTGAATGGTTCAATTTAATATTATAATTTTCATAAATTGACTATCTAGATGTACTCGGAACATTCTAAATTCAATACTAAATTTTTATCTGCAAGGTCTAGATTTAAATTTTTTATTTTTATTTTATATTTATTAAAATAAAAAATTGTTAAAAATTTTAATAAAATAAAAAATTATTAAAAATTTGATATTGAATCTATCTTGTCTAGAATACATCTAGATAGTCAGTTTATAAAAATTATAATATTAAATTGAAACTACTCAAAATCTCAGATTGAATCAATATTGTTCATATTGATGATGAATATATTTATCAAAAAATTTTATAAATTTTATCTTTATAAAATTAAAATTAAAATTGAAAAACTCTAGACTATCTAAATTAAAATCTGAATGGTCCAAATCTTTCTAGATGATGAGTATCGAAACTAAATCCCTCTCTACATCTCCCTTTAGGCCCTATTTAGTTTCAGGGAAGAGGAGGGGAGGACAAGAGAAATTTAAAAAATTTCTTCCCCCCCCCCCACCCTAACTTATCAAACAAGGGAGGGGCACCTCCCCTCCCTTTGTCCCATCTAAACAAGGGAGGATAAGAGAAATTTTAAAAAATTTCTTCCCCCCCCCCCCACCCTAACTTATCAAACAAGGGGAGGGCCTCCCCTCCCTTTGTCCCATCTAAACAAGGGAAGGGGAGGGCTCCCCTCCCACCTTAGGGAAGGGAAGATTTTTTAAAATCTTCCTCTTATCCCCTTCTCTTCTCTCCCTTCTAACCAAACACTACTTCAATGATTCATTTTTATTTTGCTTTTTACACTCTCAAATACCTTTGTACTTGATATCTTCTCATCTCTCACCCCTCTATATATGCTTCTAGTCATATTTAACACTCTAAAATTTCATTTTAACTTTTCGTGAAAATATGATTAAATAATTAAATCTTAATTATTAAGCATTTATAATGGTAGAAAAGTATTTACTATGATACATAAATGTTTATCATGGTAGAAAGGGTTTTAAATATCATTTTCAAACTCCACCATGATAGAAAAGAGTCCACAATGATACTAAAGAGTTAAATTTATTTTATAAAAGTTTATTATAGTAGAAAAGAGTTTTTCTTACAATAAAATATTTTTCAAAATAGACTACCATGACCAAAAATGTTTAAACAAAACAAAATAACCCTCCTATTTAAGAACTAAGTAAGTTACATAAATAAATATCAATGGAAAAGAATATTAAATAAAATGAACCTAATGGGATTCCATTGAAAACCAATATTCAAAATCCACTATTTGATTTAAAATCATAAATAAGCATAAAGCATGTTCCCATGACAGTTTAAATTCAAATATTGTATTAATCACAAATAATAGTTGACAAAGTGACTCAAGTATACATCCATGATAAGTACATTAAACTCTGGTCAAGAAGACCACACTTTTCAAACATAAATTTAATTATCAATACCCAACATGGGTCCAAACAATACTTTACACAGTTTGCTAACATTACACAACTAGAGTTCTCACAATGGTGTACACTTGGCTACGATACAACTACATCAAACATCATATCATAAAACACATTATAAACATGTATGAAGAAAAATTATAGTTAGATTACAACCAACCAATACATGCACACTCAAGGCGAAATTGATAAAAAATTATCAAATCTCTAAAATATAATTTAAATACTTTAGTCAAATCAAAGGAGACCATCATTGTCATACACCAATTTCATGGCTACAGTTTAAGTGAGTCATATTAAAGTCAAAAGTCATTATGTTCTAAATAATGTGTTTTAAGTTGGCAATCATACATTACTAACAAAAATGAGGCATAACATAGATAAAGTGGTGTCTCATACACCAAATGTAAGCCTTAGGTGTTCCTTTGACTTGTCCAGCTCTCGTAAAAATATTAATCACGAGAAATGAAATATAAAGGTCATAGTAATCAATACTAAAGTGTTACAATGCATGCAATGCAATTATTCATGCAATTGCTAAGTGGGGTAAACAAGATTATTTTTCAAACATATGTTATTTAATAATCCAAACAAAAATATTTTGCATTACAATACCTTATCCCCTTTCATACATCATGCCCGGCACCAAGTCACCTGGTCAAAGGTGAGTTGCTTCAAACTAATAGCCACTTATTGGGTCTATTAAAAGTCTTACCACATGATAGATAATCTTTGAACAAAATCTCTAATATCACATATTTCAAAACAAACCCAACAAGTCATGCATCAAGAGTTTTCCAAACAAAAATATTTTTGAATGTAAATCATGTTTTCGAAAATGTTCTTTCTAATATAATATTTTTCAACCAATAATTGATTTCAATAAAACACACATAATCGGTCACAAGGCACATACTATAATAAATTAATAGAAATTACCTTTACTCCAAGCAATTAAAGTTTTTTGAACAAGTGATTTCTCACCACCAATACTTTCAACATCTCCAAAATTCATTTAGCAAAAATCTAACCATAACAATTTAGGGTTTAACTCATAATCATCAAGTTCAAATTTCAACCCCAAAATCATGCTTTAAAACATCCATTACACTTTCATTAACCTCAACAGCTAGATTCAATGCCCACAAATTTGAATCTTAACCCCATAGAAAAACCTAACTAAAAAAATCATCTCCAAATCTAAAGGAAAATTAGGTAAAATAGGAGAGAAATGGGCTAGGAACTTACTTCAAGTGATTCCTAGGCTTGAAAACCACTTGAACCCACTGAATTTTCATACCTTAATAGAGCTCTTGCCTTTTGTTTCCAGTTTTTCTCGCACAACTGATCTGATTTCTTGAACAGGGATTGTTAAATGTGTCTATGTCCACGTGCAATTGATCCTTCACATTTCATGTTCGTGCAAGGTCATAGCCACTTAAGGCAGTCTCACCTTCTCTATTGATGTCCACAAGCAGTCAAAAGCAAAGTGGACAGATCCTACTTAAACCTCACTCTATTGGGCCTGACTGAAGCCAAATACCTATTTTGGACTTCCAAACACCCTCATGCATGACCTTAAGCCTAAATTAATCATTAATTAAGCACCCTATCATGCAATTACCCTCAAGTCACCTCAGTTAAGTGTGCTTTTACCATCAAATCCTCAATTATTCATATTTCCCTCTGATTAATTTTCTAGTTTAAAAATTAGGATGTTACCTCATGCCTCACTCTTGTCTCTGCCATTTTCCAGCAAACCTCCGACCGTGGCCACTTCTACTTGCCCTGGGCCCACGATAACTTTCGCGGCTCCGTCCATCGCCTCAAATCCCTCCTTAACGACAACCTCAATGATGACAAGTGGTTCTACGTCATGTCCTTGACCCGCACTTCCCCCTCGTCCTCGTTTCCTTCCCCTCCTCCCTCCCCGCCAAGGCCTCTCCTCGTCTTCCTACTCTCTCCTCTCTTTGAACTAACCAGCGCTACCACTATCAGGGCCACCGGTCAAATAAATGATGGTGTTCAGGGTATGGATGAACACTAGCACGCCAAGAGAATGGAATAGTTGCTAAAGAAAAATGGCGAAGGAAGATGAACCAAGAGAAACCAAGTGCAGAGGTGGCCATGGGGGAAAGTTTGCAGCAAAAATTTGAGATTCGAATAAGCATGGAGCTCGAATGTGGCTGGGCACTTTCAACACAGCAGAAGGAGCGGCGAGAACCTATGATTGTGCAGCTTTCGGGATGAGAGGGTCATTGGCCATTGTGAACTTCCTAGAAGCAGCCATCAGAATCGCTGTTCCTCGTCGTCTTCAATGGTGGAAACCCAGGGTAGAAGACGAGTGTTTGGATGATAAATTGTTAGAGAAGCTTCTTGATCATACGACGAGGTAGGAAGAGTAAAGGGCATGGTTCATTGTTGGGGAGTTCACTCACTTCTGCTGGAAGACACTTCATCTTCATGGTTAATTGTTGGGGGAGAGAGAGAGGGGAGATGGAGAAAGTGGTGATGAAATGGCTGAAGTGTTCTTGCATTCCAAAGTGAAAGCGCCCATAATTGATATTGATGAAGAAGAATAAGGGAATAATTGGATGGAATTAAAGCTAGGACATGATTGCTTCTGCAAATTCATTAACTGGTATTTATACTGCTCAGGTGGGGAGAGAGAGAGAGAGAAGAGGCAGATTTGGAGGAGTGAGAGACACATTAACTTTTTTTTATATTATAAAAAATATTAGTAGGACTTATTATATAATATTTTATAATAAAAAATATTAAAATGTGTTAAATGCGGGATCCAAATAATGGGAATAATGCCAAGGCGTTTAGGGATGAGTTTCTAACATTGAAAGCTAAAAGTGACTTATAGTTATAGTTGGAATTTAAGTTGATCATAAATTTTTTAGATAAAATTGATAGGTAAAAATAATCCTTAACTTAAGAATAAAATATTCATTTGATATTTCTCTTTTATATATATATATATATAATCATCATATATGTTTTCCGTTTACTTTACTTAAAACACAAATTTCATCTTAAATTTGAGAAATTAATCTTTTTTATATTTCTTGACTAAGTGTGACATTTCATTGATTTTATAATAAATTAATGGAAAAAATTATCAATATAATTTTTTTTGCCAAGATATCAAATAGATACTTCTATGATCCAATTTATAGAAAAAGAGAGATTATTTATTTTAATCCTATTTATAGATACTTTAATGATTATTGTATTCATCTTTACCTTTTTGTCCCTATTAAATGGTGGGAATGCTATTAATGCTAGAATATTTCATTTTTAAATATGTATAGTTAATATGGATAAAATTAAAAATTTGTTGAATTTTTAGATAAAATGAATGAAATTTAAGATTTTTTTTTTGTATTGGTTAAAATGTTTGAAGTGACTATAAATATGACCAGATGAAGTATTTTACATGGTTGATCCATCATAAATGTTACCTTCAATGAGTTTCTAGTTGTCTCTGGTTATTAATTTGTTATTTAGAGGACTTAATTAGTATTACTTTTTTATATATTATTTATATTTATTTGAATTTTGAGATCTTGTTCTATAAGTTTTAGATTTTTTTATTATAATTTCTATAGGCCAATTAACAATCAAAATTAATCTCTATTAATGGCAAGGATGCATTGTCCTCCCTCATTTTCAAATTATAAAATAATTTTGGACGTATTTCGTTGCCCCACAATATAAAACAATTTCTCAAGATAATGTTTCTTTAATGATGCATTCTCTATATTACTTTTCAAGTGGAGAGACAATTGAAATGATTGTAATGTCCTTCTTTAATACTTTCTATAAATTACTTGTAATATATTTTATTAGAGTAATGAAAAGCCTTAAAAATTCTTTAACATAGTCTAAAAATTTACAAAATTTTTAACTTTATTTTTATTAAATATATATACTTTAATAATATATTTTCTCTCTCCAACATTCAATGAAGGG
>NW_026555345.1:23089444-23136284 GCF_029017545.1 Prosopis cineraria | reverse complement strand
AGTTGGAAAATACATTAAACAAACTTCAAGAAGAAAATAATGCTTCCCTTATTTAATATCCAAGATAGACTAAAATATTTTATTCTGAGATTTCCACCGTTAGTGTATGATGATTGTTTTTTTTCCCCCCGTGAAAAGTGAGTGATGATTCTACATAGCAATTAGAATTAAAAATTATGGTTAATATTAAATATACAGTGGAAGTGAGGATGAAGTTGGACCACTCATTGTCTTGGTTTGGGTCCAATCATACAAAACCGACCAAAACGAGTGGGTTTATCTTATCCTTGATTCCGATTTCCGAAAGGGTCAAAGCATTTTCAGTTTCAAACTTTTCGGTTAGCAATTAGTAAACGTCTTGTGAGAACATTTTACATTTGTTATTTGATGTGATGGTGTGAAAATGCTCCTCTTGATTGAGATCGCTGCATACTCCCACGTACTATGACAAATAATTAGTAACTTCACGAAAGAATCTTCTAAGTATTTAATAAAATAAAAAAGTTGAAATCAATTTGTCCCTTAATCTTTGGCTAGGAGCATTTGTAATTATAAACTCATTTTTTTATACATTTTAATTCTAAATATTTAAAATTGTACCAATCTCCTCTACAACTAACTTTAACCATTAATTAATTAAAAAAATTTAAAATTATAAATTTTATACTTTTGTATTTTTTTTAAATTTTTGGGTCTTTTTCTATAATTCTTTTAATTATTTCAATAATTTTTTACTTTTTTAAAGTTTTCTAGTCAATTAACAACTTAATAACAAGGAAAGATTGTCATGATTTTAAACATTTACAAGTGAAAAATATAAAAAAAAAAAGAGTTCAAAATTTCAAATACTTCTAAGCCTACATTTAAAAGCTGAATTGCTATTTTGAAAAATTAGGCCGTGGGAGAGAGGGAGACACCCACCAGAGAGAACCTTTTATAATATCAACTATGCCATTTAATAAAAATTAGGTTGATTTAGATTATTCAAATTTTATTATTTTTAGATTTTTCTTATCAAATTTATATTTAAAATAATAACAGACTTTTAGCCGTTAACTTATCAAATAATCATGATACAAATAAAAAATAAATAGGATCTCACATTAAATTTGAATGACTAAAATGAAAAGCAGACAAATGTTCAAACATGCGTGGCCGAACTACAAACTAGATTACGCTGATATGATTAAAGTGCACATCTCGTCTGCGAAATCAAGTTCAATGTGAATGTAATATCAAAATCATCTCAACTTTATCGCAACGACGTAGACCAAACAACAGGAACAAAAGTGGCCGAAAGGGAGATGCATCTTCTACACAACTAAAAGTAAAACACGCGTGTAGAACAAAAATTGCAGGCACATCTATCCGTTATGAAAGATATAATACAAAAGACCTAAAAACTACAAAAAGATCACAAGGAAAACTCAGAAAAATTGGAACCAGACAGGGTTATTTACATTTATTCACAGCTCGGAATGTTCCACCATCTTTTAACCATATGGTGGACCGGGTTTTCTTCACATTGTCTGCAAAAAGACGATGCCTGCAACACACAAAAATGCTCATCACTATAACCCCACCAACCATATCTTCTAGTACGCTACCCTATTTCAATGCCATTGCAAAAACTGAAAACTCAGGTACACTATTTGTGTTTGTCATGAAGTCTTCTAATAAGACCATGAAGAAAACGGGTCAATTAAAGCCATTATCTAGGGATATAATTACATGAGATCACAGAAGAATAATTTACTTTGAAGAGACAAGTATGGCAAAAAAAAAAAAATGAAGACCAGAAGTCTATTGTCTATTCAAGGTAATGAAGATATCATTAGTGAGAGAAGAGAGAAAGAAAATCTAACCTTTCATACTCCAGCTTCTGAGTAACTATGCCATTTAATAATAGCTCTGAACTGTATATAGCTGTCCCTGCAGGTTATAAACATGGTGTCCTTTAGTAATGTGAACGTGATAAAACTTAAAGATGGGTGAGAGAAAATCCAAACCTTTTTCAAGAAAAGGCACGCATAAGGCATAATCATCTTCACATGAAAGGATCAGTAGATCATCCTGAATCTTATCATGTTGCAACGAAGATCTGCCAATTCTCTCTACAGCCTGAGGGCATGTTTACTAGTAATCAGCTTTTCAGAATCAATTATAAAAAATATATGCTGGGATGAATTACGCCAAATGGAGGTAACATGAGAAAATAACTTATTTCCACCACATGCACATAAAATACATTTTGGGGCTGAAAAAATTCAAAGAATTCTCCCTTTCATTTCCTTTTTAGGATTAAAGGTCATTTTTACCTCTCAACTTTATTTGAAAAGTGACTGGACACCTTAAACTCAATTATGGGTCAATTCTGTCTCTTAACATTAAAAATTCCCTCCCTCATCACCCCACTGTTAACTTGCCATTTTATTTACTGTTAGTAGGCCCCGCAATGCATTGTTTTTAATTTTTTTTATTATAAAATATTAGGTTAATCAAGGAAGCCACAAAAAATGAATCTGCTAATGAAGGTTGCAGATTTGGCTAGGAGGAAGAACCTATAATATTTTACTTGGCTATATTATATGTGCCAATTGCCATTTAGCTAATAAGGCGGTGGATACCAAGGTTCCACAAGCAGTACTTCCTAATACTGTATTTGAAGTAGTTGTTCGAATTCCTTATGATATGCAAGTGAAACAACTTCTTGCTAATGGGAAAAAGGGGTCCTTGGGGTGATCTCATAGTCCCTAAGATGTGGAGACGATGGGGTAGATCCATGGATTTTCTTTCCCTTTGCTACATTATGCTCAAAGGGTTAAAGGGAGATAGTGCATTAAGCTATTCGCAAGGGCCAACTTGATTCTCTTCCCTAGGGATCCCAGATGAGGAAGTTTTGTTGTACAACCTATTTGGATTTCTTATCTCGAAACGTCAGTGAGCACCATGAACTCAAATATTTTATAATAAGAAAATATTTAAAAAATGTAATGTGAGGCCCACTAATGGTGAATGGACAATAAGTTAGCGACAGGGTGACGAGAAAAAGAATATTTAACGTTGACGGCTAGAATTAACCCATAGTTGAGTTTAAGGTACTTAGTGACTTCCAACAAAATTGAGGGGCAAAAATGACCTTTAACCTCCCTTTTTTTTGTTGGGGGAGCCCCCAATTTCAGGATCAAAAATCATTAATCCACTCGAGATTGATTGAAAAAACTTTTCCATTTTGAGATATCCATCATACGAGAGCATATACGAGGAAATGTACAGAAGAGGGTTGCATACCTGGCCATGAACTGCCTTGACTAAATATGAAACAATCTCTTTACTAGGTTTAGTATTGGGGGTGATCAAAACTTTGCGACCCTATACACAGAATCATTCTTGATCATAAGCCAGATAGAAAATGAATGAGTTTGGGTTCACACAAAACACAAGTATATATATACCGCTAAAAGTGGATGTCGGGTTGCATGTGCCAATGATGCTGGCATACAGAAGCCAAACTCCTTTTCCTTTTTGGCATCCCTCAATATGTAATTTTTCTCATCAATTAAACAATTAGTTTGTCCACAGCTCTCAATCCATAAATGGGTAACCACTGGTTTGCCAGAAGCAATAGCTTCTAGCATATTCCTTGTACGCACAAATTTATCAGCAATGAAATGAGTTGCATCTAGAATGGAAGTTACCACAGAGACTCCAAGTCGTGCTAAAATCTGTAAAAGGGTCAACAATCAAGATATAAATAAAATCAGATTTTGGCTTGTCAACATCTGCTCATGAGATTTTAAGAAAAATCTGACATTACCTTCTTTTGATGCTTAATTATATCTTCATTCAAGTGTTGACTGTACAGAATTCGGACATTGGTGATATCCCTCCTCTTCCTTGAATCTTTAGATGGTGTAAATTCAAGTCCCGTAGCACTTAAGCTGCAGAGTTCTCTACGGAGTTCCCTATTGCATGACTGTTTGTAATAATTATCACCCATACAAACAGGTGATGCATCATTTACTGGAGTTCTACATTTATCTGGTGTTGTAGATGTCAAGTCAGATGACTTAAAACTCCCTCTTGGTGAATCATCTGCCCTCATTTTTCTCTTCCTTGCAGCTGACAGCCCAACATCTTCAGACTGCACAGACAAATTAGATGAACCAACCAATCTCTCCAATCCTTTGTCATGATTAGACAACTTCCTAAGAGATCTTCTCCTTGGATGGTCCAAGGTATCTCTTTTAGTGTCGTTATTAACAGCACTCAAACTCGTATTTTCATTGTCTTCAGAGTGATCAGAACAACTTGGTTTAAACTTGGGATCTAATGTCTTAGATGCCTGGAAGCCAGCACTACTATTTTTTCCCTCAAGGGAGTCAATCCTTCCATCCTCTTCTATATGACTTCTTGATGGTCTATCAGGCTTCAGTTGATTTGCAATCAAGGATCGTCTAGTTCTACGAGCGACCGGTGAAAAATGACAAGCTTGACTCTGAAAATGCCTTTTGCTGACCAAGCTTCCTCCGTTTTCTTCCTTACTGCCAGTGCAATCATGTAATTCATTACCCTTGTGTCTTTTTGAAGCCGTTGCTGACTTTCTTTGCCCAACAAGCTGAGAAGGAAATTTACTACGATTTTCACTAGCACCAGAGATTAGGTTGCCTTCCACATTTAACGTACTTCTCTTTGATCTTTTCATCAAATTGTTCCTTTTGCATTGCTTTCTGGCTTCTTCATTATGTGCTTTTAATAAATCTGATTTAACACATTTCTGAATCCCAACATTTTTTTCTGAACATTTCTTTGAAGCAATTGCCCTCATTGTACTTGGAAAAGTGTTATTGGGTTGATCTGCTAGATTACTTCCTGTGGCTTTATCAGTAACATGATTATCACTGCCCTCACAATTACCTAAGGCTTCCATTGCTTCAGCAGCCATTTGAGTATCTAAACCTACCTCTAACACTTCCTGTGCATCTGCTGCTGTAGCATTAGGCTCCAACTGTGCTCCTGAGTAATTGATGTTAAACAGTTCATCCAGGTCACCAATAAGATTCTTTTTGATTCTTTAACTGCATCTTTGACAGTGTCATCCCTCACTTTAAGATTATGCAATATCAGTCTTGAATCAGATCGTACTTCCCTCATTCTTTTACTACAGGTACTTTGTCCCTCATCATCGTTGCCATCTGGTCTGCTAACTTCAATTTTCTTGATTGCTGGCAAGGATTTTCGCCTTGGCATTGCACCCTCCAAAAACTCATCCTTTCTCCTAAGAAATATATCTCCCCCACCATCATCCTCACGGCTGTCATCCCAGTCATAAACCCCAGTTTTTCCAGTAGTGCCACTACCATTGACTCTCTTGGCCAAACTTTGTTGCCCTTTTAAACTGGGAAGATTTTTTGAGCTTTCCTGAACATTCTTAATGAAGTTAGATTCTTGATCAAACTCCAGAACATCATTTTCTTTAAGTAACTTATCAACAACATCAAGAGCAGCTGCCTGTGTTAACTCTCCAGGTTCTTGAGAGTTAACATAGCTTAGTCCAGCCAACTCATCATCATAAATAGACAGCTTAGTCAAGCTTTCTTCTCCATTGACATCATTGTCATTATACGGACATACTTCCTTTTCAGCAGACAAATCATCATTGAATAGCTTTCTCACTACTGAGCTGGCAATTTTGGACTTATCTTTATGAAATACTCCATTTGCTTCACCTCTGTGTTCCCCATGATCATATTCCCTGGTTTTCTCTGTGTATCCAAGGAAAGGTTCCTCATTATTCTTTGCAGAAAGTGATTTCTGGGATTGACTCATACCCATGACAGCATTGGTCCCATCCTTGCTTTGTTTCAAATTCATAATGCGAGCAGCTTCACGCAAAGATTCAACACGGACAGAAGTAAACCGTGGAGGCATTGAACCTAAGAACCATGGAATAAAATTTTACAAAAAACAAATAGAAAGAGTGCGGAGAAGAAAAAATAAGTATATTTGTGTGATTGTTTTGAAGAATTATGGACTAGTTTATGAAATTATTCCAACCTCAATTTTTGCTTCATCCTCTAGGGAAAATGAAGATAACCACACATCAGTCAAGCATAAAAACCATTAGAAAATGATCAACAGGGATAATACTCTCCCATGAAAACAGTAAGAAACAAATGAAGAATAGAGATAACACAATCATCAAGTCAGTTGTAACTTGATAAAAATGAATAAGAAAATATGACCACTTCTCTTCCTCCTTTCCTTTTTGCAAAATGCTATTGGTGCACCACTACATTCATAGGATTGAACCCCCAAACTAAAATCCATAACAAAAAAAGTAGAATTCGTCTCAGGATTTAACATAAACACTATTTTAGGCTCAAATTACATGCAGCCAAACAGCTAATGAAGGAATCACCTGAACTGATCTGTTGATTGATTACAGAATCAGTCTTCTCCAATAGTTTCTTCTCACCAGGTCTACTAAGAGGTTCACATGAAATCTGCCTGGGATCTGCTGATTGCGCCCCAACTATGCATTGACAATGATCAGAATAGGGTTCATTCACATTCTCCAAAATGTCAATTCCATCTGTTCTGTCAGTATGACTGTCAATGGCAACTTCTTGATCAATCATATCCAATAACTGGGCGTTATTATCCTCCCCACCATGAATATCATCCAAAACTTGTGTTTCACCAGCAATACTCAAGACTTGAGTCTCACCAGCAAGATTTACAGGCTGGGTTTCAAATGCATCATAATCAACTGGAGCGTCATCATCCAAAGGAACTATGTTTTCAAGATACTGCCAATCGTTATCCATCCCAATATCATCTTTTCCACCTAACATTTCAATAGTTAAACAAACCCGTTAAGAAATTAGTCGAATTTGACAAAACTACAAACTTCTCTCAATCATTAATCAGTGAGTCGTGACACGGCATTACAGCAAAAATGAGACACATTGGAACAGACAGACACTGAGGAGCTTGACATGAAACAATCAAATCATTAGAAGGCCTCAAAACCGTGATAAAAAACAACCAATACCACTACGTCTTAAGTAAAGGAACCATTTCATCAGGAAAAGAACACAACTTCAATAGAACCCCAACCATAGAATGGAAGATTATAGATAAAGTGAAAGACTGAAGACTGGAAATTGGAAAACACTCACCGGAGAACGAAGACGGCGATAATTGACTGTCAAGAGGCACAGTATCATCAAAATTAACATCTACAACTTCATCCATGTCGATTGACGTGGTTATACTATCAGTATCACCACTGCCACAAGAACCCATTCAGATTTATTGGCGGATAAATGCACGCATGTGACAGCAGTAACCCTAACAAAGAAGTGAACCTTGTTCAAGTGAATGATCTCAAAAGCACATAATCAAGAATCTGAGATGACAGAGGAGTTAGGGTAATCCAGGACAGCGCAGAAGGCACAGAATGATCGTGGCGAGGCGAGAGGGCGCGTGGACTTCGGAGCCAAAACGTGGGTTACCTGCCACACCCGGTGCCTCTTTTTTGGAGGGAAAATTGATGCTTCCGTCACTAGTTTCGTACGAAATTCTACCACAAATTCATTATTAAAAAAAAAAAAAAAAACTATAACACATCACATGTATATATGAATGCTCCTATGCTGTACTCACGACTTTTATTGGATACTTCCTTTTTTGTTTTAACTATAATTATTAATATTAATTAGCTGACGATTAGAATAAGTTCTGCCTTCGACGACTGTTGATTTCCTGCATTAGCATTTTATAACTTAATTAGAATGAAAAAATTAAAAGCACATTTAGAAGAAAAAATTAAAGAATGGAGGGGGCATTCCGAGAATCGAACTCGGGACCTCTCGCACCCAAAGCGAGAATCATACCACTAGACCAAATGCCCACTCTGACACGTTTTCGAAGACATTTAATTCTACACTGTACCAAAAACTGTACATTTCTTTTTTCATTGAATAATAAATAAAAATACTCATTCGTCTCTTAAATGTGAAAATGATCCGATTTTAAAGGTTCTCCTGCGATCTGTCAAAATATGAATATCAAGCTCAGCAATATGTTAATTTTCTTTGGGCCAGAACAATGTTAATTCAGAATTTAATTTAATGCTATTAAACAACTAAATAACATATTTAATGATACATTATTAAAATTTATTTTATATGAATTGCGAAGCAAACGATTAAAATGACATTTCAGGAAAAAACAAATAATTATTCTAAAAATGAAGAGATCAAATTAAAATTTTAGAAGGATATTATATATTAATTATTTTTATATTACTTTTATGCATCATATAAATATAAATTATTCTCTTGTAGAACTCCATAGTATCACAACCTTTTTTCACGTTCAACAGACTAAAAATGTAATTTTGAGCAGGAAAAAACGGTAATTCATGGTTGTATAATAATTCAACTGCATTAATAATAATTAAGTGGAAGAAATTTTATGGCCCATTTGTTGAATACTAAAAAATAAGTAATTTTTAGGTAGTTTAAAAATTTTATAAAAAAATATTTATTTTATAAAGATTTTATAAAAAGCAGGTATTGTCTTATATTTAGTTGTAATGATAAAAAATTAATTATTAATTAGTTATTTTAAATTTTATAATACCTTTCTTAAATTTTATTTTATAAAATAATTTATTATTATATTATTTTAAAATTTTATGATATCTTCACATATCCCACCTTTTTAAAACACTTTATTTCATCTACCACCTTAAATTATTTTGAAAGTTACTCAAAATAGTTTTTTAAAATAATCAAAAAAATTTTCAAACTCTAATTATTTTCAAAATTTTAAACAAACAGTATAAAAACTCACAAAATAAATATTTTAAAAAAATAAGTAATTTTTTTATTAAATAAGTTAAAACAAACGGGCCCTTAGTATCTCTTAGATAAGATTAATGTTTGGATTATGAATAGACGAGATCATGTTAGAAAAATTACTCCCCTTTAAATCAGCCCACTAGTGTGATATCATATGTTAAAATCATGTTAGAAAGATTACACTAGTGTGATACCATATGGTTTTACTATAAGAAAAACAAAAAAACAAAAAAATTCTACTGCCTTCAAAAGGTGAAATTTCACCATCTTGGTGGAATGTCACGCAAACAATACACATAGAATGTAATGAATTCTTTGATTCTTAATATAAAACACTTGATAAATTATTAATCATACTTTTTAATATTACCCTTATTAAAATTATTAATTATGAGAGAGAATTTGAAATAAATCTGAAAATTTTTCATTTAATAAGAAAAAAATTGAAAGCTTATTTTATTTTCAAACAAAATTAATAATTTAACCATCTCTTCAGCTCTCATTTGTTCGGTGAAGCAATTAGATATGCTTTATAATAAAAAATAGGAGAGGAATGTTGTTAATCTCTACTGCTGCAGACAACTTAAATTTTGATGTATTTGCCAGCCATGTGTAAGTTGATGCAGTTGTATTTGTCCTCAAATAACAAATATGTAATACTGACATTTACATGCTTATGTTGGATAATTATCCAAGACAAAGTGTCTTCCTGAATAATAGGATGACAAAGATAATGTCATTTTGATTATTATCTAATGTCGCTACACACACCACTAATAATCTCATTTTACTCTTAGGTCATGTTTGGTACAATGAAATGAGGGGCAATGGAATGGGAATGGGAGTAGAAATGGCTCATCATTTTGTTTGGTGCATGAAAAAGTCCATTCCAATGGAGTGACCTATTACCTCATTTGAGATAATTTCCATTTCATTAATAGACCATGGGGATGAGTCCATTCCCAGGGGATGGATTTTTTTCAATACAAAATTTCCCAGTTTAAAATTTATATTGACACCAAATGTCCTTCTCCTCTCTTCTTTTCATCGCGATCTGAACTTCTTCACCACCTTCTTTATTGATGGTGTGAATGACTCGCCTCAACAAATGCAAATCGATGGCCTGAATACATCAATGGCGAACTGCTTGCCTCCTCACCATCGTACCCATTCATTAACAAACCTCCTCACATGTGCTTGGTTGCTCAATTGCTGTCGAATTTGCTCGCCTCCTTGCCTTCACATCTACTCGTTTGCTTGACGTCGAATCTTCTTGCTTGCTGCCGTTGCATCTGGTTTGAGATTGTTGATGATAAATGAACAATGCTACCAAGGTTTGGTTTTTTTCTAACTGAGAATGCTTTTGATTCAATTGTTTTATCTGGGTTTTGTTCTTCCTGCAATTCTGAAATAAATTAGATCTACCATGGGGCTGCTGTTACATCATCCAAATTTTGTGCTTGGTTTATCCTATGGAAGCTTGTCTTTATCCATTTCCGTGATGCTCCCTCTCTTGTCTTTGGTCAAAGTATTTAACTGGTAGCTCATGGATCGGGTTGTTGATAACTACACCCCACTTGCCAAAGCTTTGTTTTTCTTTTTGTTTCTCTGATATTGAATTCTTGAGTGTTGGTGAAAGTTTGATATGATTTGCAAGATTGTTGGTGAAGGCTTGGATTCTGAAAATTGTCACAATGATTTTTGAAAGTTGATAGATAGTTTGCCAGCATAATTATTCAACTACCCAGATGGTAGTTTAGTTTTAGTTTTTTTCCCCCCTAATTTTTTTGTTGGCAAGAGTAGTCTAGTTTTTTGTCATTATAATTACATGTGTTAAATATAAGTTATACTACCATTCCATTGTTTTAAAAAATCATTGCTATTCTCATTTCAATTCCTATTACCATTCTCATTCCTGTTCTACTCAAAATCATTCCAATGTACCAAATGAGGCATTGAGGCTTTCACATGTTTGCTATAAATCAGACACCAATGTTTAAGATTGCTTAGTACTACTTACATGGGAATGCTAAAACCCACCATGACAAACATCATTTTAAAACTTAATCTCACTATTAATACCATGCCCACTCCCATTCATAATCCTTTAAAATTCAATAACCTAGGCATTATTTACACTAGGGTTGCGTTTGGATAGATGAATATGGATTAAAAATTTAGATGTGAAATCTTACATTTGATATTCATAAATTCTAAATCTTTTGTTTGGATGATATAAAAAATTTCAAATTACAATATTTAAATCTTTGTTTTAATTTCAAATAAAATTTTAAATTTCAAATTATATATTTAAATTTCAAGGCAACTCAAACGATGTCACTGATCTAGTTCAGCCCCGGTTGATAACGACATCCAGCCCTGATCATGGCTAGACATTTGGTCTTGATCAATGGCGGTGATCTAATCCCTATCAAAGACAGTGGTTTGATCTCAATTGTGGTTGTCCGTGCAATCCTAGTTAAAGTCAACCATCTAATCCTGACTAGTGCCTATGGTCTAGTCCTTGTTAGCATTGGTCGTCAGGTCCCAACCGATGTTGGTAGTCCGGTCCTGATTAACAACAGCATGTAGGTCTCGATTGATGCCAGCATTCCGATTCTAATTGACGCTAGTAGTCCAATCTCAAGGGATGTCAACTGAAGGTAACAATGTCGAAGTCAAGAAGATAATGAAGTCGATGAATGAACATGAAGGAAGAGAGAAGGTTCTATTGAAATTTGAAATAATAGGAGTTTAAAAAAAAATTAAAATCTCAAAAGGATTGAGGTAGCATTTTGAATTGTCCAAATCCACATTGATTCAAATCCACATATTTTTAATTATCTAAATAATGAATTTGCCTTAAATTTAAATCCAAATTTACATGCATCCAAATATAGCATAGTATTATTCTCAAGGCAGCTCTCAATTGCCATGCCAACCGCAAGTGTCTTAAGCAGCATGAAAATCCTTTCCTATACTATAACATGGACATGCAAATCCTAAAGAGCATGAAATAACGATGTAACTTCAAATTCACACGGCAAAACAGGATTGGGACGGGTGCAGAAACTAAAAAGGCAGCAAAGATCCGGCAAAACAAATTTCCTTAAACAAAGCAGTTAGAGTAACAGCAAAATGATAACATTTCAAGTGTTGCCAGATCAAATTAAATACAGATTATACAGGGGCTACCACCGAATAGACAAATATATTTTATTAACCTGTCTAATTACAAAAAGTTGTTGGATCCAGGCATACCATGAGGTTTGAGATTTTGCTCGCTGCCCACAGTAAATCAGTCAATCAATCTACTGGGAAGTCCAAAAGTGGACCGGTACAGCCCCTGGATCAAGCTCCCAGAAGCCTTTCAGATTGCCATGCTCCTCTGTTAGTTTGAATTCTGGGATTTGGTGGGAGAACCTGAGCAACTGTGCCTGGGGTACTCTCATGGTGATGGCTGATCCTTCAAATGTTTTGGCCTTGAACACTGAATTATATCCACTAACAATCTCCAAGACTAAAACTTCAATCCAGGAGGCATTTTCTTCAATAATTTCCACTATGTCATACTCCCAGTTTACCAGATCGGAGCATTTGATTTTAGGTGTCCATTTCCTGTATAAAGCCCAAATTTCACCTTTCCTAGGAAAGACAGAATATTCATTGCTCCTTCTGTCAAAATTGACGCGTACCTCATGCGAAAGGGAGAGGGTGTTAGTATAAACATTTGAATTCCCACTTCTACTTTTAAACCTGCCACAAGAGATAAGCATGTCTTTGTCTTCCCATCTAATAGTATTCTCTGGTAGCCAGCAGGAAGCAAGCCACATAATATGCAATTCAAGACCCGGCCTTGTTCTGATTTCTATAATCTGACCATAGTACCTTGGCAGGCCATCCTCATCACTATAGAATGCCCAAATCTGACCAACCTGAAACTTCTCTGGGGACTTCCCTTCGTCAAAATTGTAGAACTGAGGATCTGGAATTTCCATAGCATCTGGGGTTGAAGACGAAGGAGCAGTACAATCTTCGACATAGTTAACTGAACCATTCTTTGCCAAATTCCTTGTTCCAAAATTAGCCTGGAAAGCGGATAAATTTCCATCCGGTGCCATCATGGGCTTCAATCTATCTGAAGATCTTCTACTCACACCACTTGATGGGGAATGACCAACCTTCACCTCCAAATCATTGGGAACAGCAACTTCTTCAATATTCAAGGGCAAAGACGCAGGATCAAGTTCCCAAGATCCTACAGGAACACCTGCTCTTTCCTGACCAGTCATTTTAAAAGATGGAACCCTGTGAGAGAATCTGAATAACTGTGCTGATGGAATTTTAATTGGGTAGGCGCCTCCTTTCATAACTCTAGAGAAGAGACTCACAAAGCCCTTCAATTTAGCCAAGTATGCAATAAATACACCCTCACCTTCAACATAGTCAGTCAAGATTTCAACAAACTCAAATTCATAATTCTGATGAGATTCCACGTCCATGTACCATTTGATGTCCCAATTTTTAAAGAGAGCCCAGGTTTCACCCTTTCTAGGATAAACTTTAAAAGTGTTACTCCTAATTTTTTCACATAGAACTTGATGAGAGAACATGGGATGGTCTTCTGTTGTTTCAGAGTGCCTAAGCCCGTAGTTTCCACAAGCAACTGGCAATTGCTTGTTTACCCAATTAATTTCACCCTCTTCACTCGGCTCTGGTTCAAACCATGTTATTCGCAGCTTAAACCCAGAGGAGAAAACTTTTTTAATTAGAGCATAGAATCTAGGCATGCCATCATTTGTATCATAAACAGCCCAAACCTGCCCAGCCGCAAAACAATTTTTTGTCTTGTCCTTGTCAAAGTCATTAAACTCTGCATCAGGACAGACTATAATATTAGGCTGCTCTGTTACATTGCAGGCTGAACCTGGTATACAATGCTCACTATCTTCAGCAGCCAGCTTTGAACCTCCCACTGCTTTTCCCGATTCCTCCTTAGTTTCCTCCTTTTTATTCAGTGATATGTCTTCAGGATAAAGACCATGCTTCTGCTTCTGCTTTAACTCTTTCTTATGATATTCTAGATCATCAGCCAAACCGTTCTCCCTTTTCAATAAGTTTATGCTGTCATTGTCATCATCACTCACATTTTCCTTGTAGGAAACCTGCTGCTTGTTCCGTGCAGATCTACGAGGATTCTCTTCTCTAGTAGTGGCATTGTTTTGTTTACTAGTAATACCATCCTCTTCAGATATGATATCATCAGAGGCCATATCACTTTCACAATCAGAGCTGTGTATAGAATCAGAACTTTCGCTAACTTCCACTACCTGCTCCCTCCGTCGCTTTCCATTAAGCTTTCTAGAGGCATGGGAAGTGGGGACTTTCTTATCAAAAGGTTTCATATTGACATTTTTACCACGTGAATTACCTTGAGATCCAACATCCACCTTAAATGAGTGATGATTCAGACCATCTTTTGGCTGCACAAAAGATTGCGAACTTGAATAAGTTGGTGGAACTGTACCTTGCACACTAATGTCATATGCAACAAAGGGCCTGTTGCAACTTTGACAACGCAAAGATCTATTTAGAACTTCTAAGTAATACTGAAATCTAATAGAACAAAATGGGCAAACAGTCCAAAATGTAGAGGAGCCATCATTAAACCCCTGCTGAGTTGATGACTGCCTAGACTGATGCTGCTGAGGATTCAAGTTTGTGAAATTGGTCCTAATATGGTTTTGCGCCCCAGTATCAACATTCACAAAAATATTCCGTGTTGGACAATATGAAGTTCTGTTTCTGTCATGAGCAGCACGTTTCTGTCTGTCCAAAAGCACAGCCTGAGCTTCCCCTATCAGCTTAAATGCAGCTTCAGCACCAGCAAACTTGTTTTTATCAGGATGAAGTAGGAGAGCAAACTTCCTGTATTGCTTCCTTATCATTGCCTCATCAGCTGTCTGCTCTACTTGAAGAATTCCATACCAGTCCTTTTCATTAAAAAATTTCTTCTCGGCAGAGCAATGAACATCACAAACAATAAGCATCTGAGCCATATTCTCCAGATCAGGAAACAGTTGTTGAGCCTTAATAGCAATTTTACGGGCCCCAGTGAAATCTTTGCTTTCCATCTTTTTTTCTGCGACATTCTTGGCCCTTACGGCTTCTTCTCTATTGCAGTCCATAAAAAATGAAGATTCTGAAACCTCACTGTGAGTGCTCAGGCCAAGTGCAATGACAAAAGAGCTACTTTTAATTTGTAATTGCTCAGAGAAAAACTTGTCCAAATTGAAAAGCAGGGTGCACCTATACCTTAGCTCCCCACCACTCCCCCAAGATGTACAATGTTCACATTCAGATTGGGCATGCAGATTCAGTATAACCTGCAGCTATGACATCCTGCACTTGCCAAAATCATAAGAGAATGTAAATGCCAAAAGTATACATTGGATCCCTTCAGATTAATACATTAGCAACACAATTGCAAGAGAAATTATCGCAGAATTTGTAATGAACAACCCCTTCCCCTCTCCACTCTCCCTCCCCTTTAGGGAAAGGGATGGAGGGGAGACAGATCAGCACAAAAACCAAATCTCAACTGTTTTAAGCAATCAAAAAATCTAAATCATGAAATAAATGCATAGAAAACACAAGTGAAATCCACTACACAAAAAACAACACAAGGTGACAACCATTTAAAGTCTACATCATCAAGAAACATGCCCTGGAAGCTTATCTTGAATAGCTTGAGGTAGCAAACGTTTATAATCAATTGCCGGTTGCTATCAAACAGAATAATAACTTCATTTGCTATCCTCCCCATTGTCACTTTCAAATGATCTCACCGCAGTATACGATGTACCGCATTCGTTAACTGAACCGACAAAGAAATTATAAGCAGCGAATGACTATACAGTTATCAGAAATAGCCCCAATAAAACAAAATTCAAATTACAGGAGGAAAAGACAATCCAATCGGTTTTAATACCCAAATAAACGGCAGAAGAAAGAAAACACCAAAATTCACGAATCACTAAATCAGCATATTTCAAAAATAAGTAAACAAGTGCAATCCATCATCATAATGACGGAAGAGGCATAAGCCGAGAATTAATTCCCTCCTGTAGATGAAGGGGCTGCATTAGCACTATGAATTTACATATGGAGTAATCCTTTTTTTCCTTAAAAAACAATGTTAAACCCTAAAAACAGTGCAGCGATAAATCCCAAATAGATGAAGAGGTGAAGCGACTCTAGGAGCGCAACGGAGAAAGAAAAAAAATGAGTTGTACGGACCTGGTGGACAACGAAGGCGGGAAGAACGGCGCGCACATCGTAGACGGAGAGGGAATCCTGAGTGCTGCAAGTGACAGACAATATACCCTTTGACTTGATTGCAGAATTCGCCTCGCTTGATATTCATAGATTAGCAAAATATTAATTAATGGTAAGAGATAATAAAATTGTTAGTACTTGAAAATGTAAAGCCGGTAATAAATAGATATAAAATAATATAAACGATGGATCAGTTTAAATAAATCCAAAAAAATTTTAGAATTGGGTTTAGTATTTTAAGAAACCTCCTTAGATTGAGATAATTCAAGATTTGAACTTGGCTCGGATATTCGCATACTTAAAAAAAAAAAGGAGAGAATGACACTTAAATTTTAATGAAATTATTTTATTCCAACAAAGTTTCAACGAATTTCACAATGCAAATAAAGTCTTTTGAGTCCTTAATTAATTTTTTGACAAAATTTTAAGCTTATAATTTTGCAACTTATTTTTTGAAATTTACATGTCCTTCTATTTTGATTTGCAAATCGATGGACATGCAAAATTTTATTATTGAATTTTATAAAAAAAATTTAAGAATACAATTTGTTTTATAAAAAACACAAAATTTTAGTATCAAATTTTATAATATTAATTATTCAACTCTAAAAATTTGGAACTTATTCCTTATATTTGTAACTCTATTTATTATAATTTACTACTTTATATTTCAATTTTATTTATGAACATAACTTCATTGTTTTTTTTTTTCATGAAAACTTGTTCAATTCCAAGAATTCACAATCTATTTTATCTAATTTGCAATTCTATTTACCTTAGTTTATAACTTGAATTCCAAATTTTATTTAGAAATTCATAAATAAAATTTCTTAAATAAAATTAATATTGAGATTTTGTGTTCATTAATAAAATTGAGATATAAAGTTGCAAATCATGATAAATTAAGTTGCAAATACCAACAGATGACAAAAATATAACATTATAAATTCAAGGTTGAAATCTTGCATTTTTAAATAAAATTTAGAACTTGAGTTACAAATTAAGGTAAATGAAATTATAAATTATAGATAGTAAGTTGCAAACTCTTGAAATTAACTAAGTAATTTTCATGAGAAAGATAAATATTAATTTTATGTTCATAATAGGACACATAACTATAAATTATAATAAATGAAGTTGCAAATTCAATAGATTCTATTGCAAATTCTCGTAATTGAATAAATAATTTTATAAAGTTCATAGTTAAAACTTTGTGTTTTTATTAAAAAATTGTGTTCTTTAATTAAATTAGGAAATTGAGTTAGGAATTAAAATTGAAGAAGTTACAAATTTTAAAAAATAGATTGTAAATTTATACATTTAAAATTTTGTCAAAAGATCAAACAAAGATCAAGAGACCTTCTTTAGATTTTCAAATTTATTGAAATTTTATTGGAATAAAGTTCTTTTGAACTTAAGTGTCATTCTTCAAAAGAAAAAATTAAATGACTTAAGATATGTTTATTTTGAGAGAAGAGGAGAGGAGGGGAGAGATTTTATTCCCCTCACATTACCTGGTTTGTAAAAATAAGAAGGAGGAGAGTCTCCTCCAAGCCTTCCCTTCCAACATAAGGGGATGAGAAAGGAAGAGAGTTTAATTTTGTTATATTGGACTAATATGTCCTTTTATATTATTGTCATGTGCCCTCTTTTTAAATTGTATTTCTCCTTCTAACTTACATCATCATTTTTATTCCTTTCTTTTATTTTATTTTTGTCATGTTTTGTTATTCTTTTATTTTATGTTAATAAACTTCTTACTTGTTCGTACTTTTAATTCAAAAATTTTAAATATATTATTATCGAATATGTTATTGACAATACATATATATATATATATATATGAACTATAGATAATTATATGTTAAAAATATGCGTAACTATATTTTATCAAGAAAAAACAATTTTATTTATATAAGGATAAAATTATTTATATATATTTATTTTCTCTCTCCTCCTCTCCTAAACTAAATAAATAAAATATCATCTCTTCTCTCCATTAAAACCTCTCTACTTCTTTTCCCTCCAAATTGAGGAATTGGGAGGAAAAGGGCATAATTTTATTATATGACCAATATATCTCTTTTTTCAATTGTTATTTTTTATTTTTTAAACAAATTTAGCAATGATAAATTTTTAATAACATATTTAATAATGATAATTACTTCATATACTTATAATTATATGTTAAAAACATTTATAATTATAATTTATTAAAAAAAATTTAATAATATAAAAAAATTATTTATATATAATTATTTTTTCTTTCTTCCCTTTCCATCCAAACAAAACAAAGATAATATTAAAACTTTTCCCTCTTCTTAGCGAACACCCCTCCCAAAAAAACAAAAAAAAAAAAAAACCCAAACCAGTGAGCGCACGCTCGCGCAGCAAAACGACATCCCTTCCCTTCTCTGAATTTAATCGTTCTCTCCCTGCCGCGTCGCACGCCTCGCCAAAGCGGAAACCCTTCCCTTCTCGTCCGTCGCCTTCTGTCTGCTTCTCGTCCGTATCCGTATGCCGTCGCTTGCTTGGCTTCTTCAGCAACGGCGACCTTCTTCACTCTTCCATCTTCATGGGCCTTCTTCAGTTCTTCTTTCTTCGCTCTAACCTGGTTCAGATCTAAGTAAGCTCTTAATTTTTCCAGCTTCGTCCTTCTTCTTCAGCTCTTCTTTCTTCGCTCGACCTCAGGTCGAGATTCCAAACTCACCTCTACGAGCGGGGTCCTCTGCATTCCTGTAACTTGGGTCTTCGTTGTTTTAATTTTTAACTCTAATTTTTTCGATTTTATCTGCAGTTGAAATTGGAATGATGAATTTTGAATTTGTAACTAATTTTCTCAATTTTATCTGAAGTTATATTCGACTTTATCTACTGCTGAATTTGTTGGTTCATTTCGTGGCTCTTGTTCAACTTGTCTGATGCTCCTGTGGGTTTATTTCGTGCCCCTTGTTCAACTTCAACTCATGCTGCTGAAATTTTAATTTTTAACTCTATTAAAATCTGCTGCTGCTGAAATGTTTTCTTTTCACGTACTTAAGTGTAGTGGCTACTTGATTTTAATTAATTACGTTGTATATCCCATTACATCCTGTAAAAATTGACTTCTAGTAAAAAAGAAACATATTTAAATTGAAAGTTTTTCTAGTAGTAAAAATTTAGATGCTACTAGTAGTAAGATGCTTGATAATTTGCGAGCTAGTAAGGTGGTGGGTTTGCGTCTGCATCTCAGAAGAATAAAGAATAATCTGTTTAATATAAATGGCTAAATTTACTGTAAATCCTAGAACATCGTTATCTTTGAGGTCAGAAGTACGTGTTGTCCAAATTAAGCTTTTCTCATATTCTTTTCATGAAAATTCATCCAAAAATCATTTAACATGTAATTTATAAATCATGGTTCTTTGCATATGCTTGAATTTAGCACAAATAATAATATTTGGATATGTTTAAGGAAAGTAATTTCCTGGATGCATTAATGATTTTAACATGTGATACCAATAGTTGAAATTTTTTTCTTAACGGAACCTTGAGTTCTTACTGCCTGTTTAGATAGGACACAGAATCAATCTTTTGGGCCAAAATCGATTCTTGAATGAAAGTTATCCATGCAGCACAATTTTTTGGTAATCGATTATTCGCCCTAAATCACGTTTTGAAATAATCTTGTAAGGCAGCTTCAGGATCTAATTCTACCATTACAATATTAATTATTTGTTAGAGACTATCCCACCTGCCAATATTACGCTCATCTGTGTTATTATACGTAAATTCTCTCATAATTCATATTTATATTCCACGAACACTTCTGTTATATATATTTCAAGTAAATTACATTCTCCTATGCATATTAAGGAATTAAGTGCTGTAGTGCAAATTTATATTTTGAATGACTCTAACATCTTGTCTAGTTTATTTTTCCTTCGTCTCACTACAAATTGTGTGCGCGCGCGTTTTCTTTAGAAGTGTGCGGGCTGAATGCTGCAAAAGAGTAATTAGAAAGTATCACTTATCATTTCTTGTGGTCATGGAAAAGGGATGGAGCGAGGGTTATTATTAGTCAAGTCAATCTAGCTTCTCTCCGTTCCACTTCGTGAATGTGGAAAGAAGAGACGTTAAATGAATAGTAGCAAGTAGCATCCTTATGTTACACCTTAGTTTTTTGGATCTCTCCCATTTCTAGATGCTTCTGGTGTCCTATCAAGTGATGTTGTAGCCATGTTATATGGTGGTATTAGAGTTAGGATCAAGTGATGTGAAAGTTAGCATTTCTGTAATGACTTCAGACTAATTAGACTTCTTGTAATAATATATTCAAGTTCAAATCTAGAGTTACAATTGATTTTTATGCAGCACAATGGGTAATGATAAGTGAAAGCTTCATGGGACTTAAGAAATACTAGAATATTTATTGATATATGTTTAGAACAAGTGTGGAAATTGCAAAGAAATGGTGGTAGTTTTACCAAAACAGGATGTCAAAATATAATTTTTCGCTTCAATGATATGACTAGAAACAAGATATGGCAAGCAGTAATTTAAAAACAAATGGGATAATATGAGAAAAGAGTGGCTGTTTTGGGATAACTTTGTTTCAAATGAGATAGGCTTAGGATGGAATTATGCAAAGAATACAATGGATGTTCCAAGTGATTGATAGGAGAAAAATATATTGATATAATGTTGTTATGTGAGGTTATGTATTTATTCTATTTATTCATATATTCTGTAATATAATTGGTAATGTATGTGTAAGAAAATTCATTGTATGAAAAATTCAGAAATAAAGAACTACCTTTTGCTAATGAATTAACTCAATTGTTCAAAGGTACCATGGCCAATAGATCTAGAGCATTGGCACTTTCAAGTGGGGCATTGCTTAATATTTACAATAGGAATGAAGACAAAGATGATGATGTATATCCCCCAAGTATGACAAATGATGGTATTGATTTGGAAGAAGGTTCAGGAGATAATGATGAGATTTTAGGGACTACTGTTGGAGTAAACAATGAATTCAATAGAGTAGTTCTGAATACTTCTCAAAGAACCTTAAGTGAATGTAGTGATAAGAGGAAGAGGAGTGAAAGCAGTAGTAGTAGGAAAGAGAAAAAGGCACTTAGTACAAGTCAAATAGCAGATGCAATGAGTGTGATAGTTCAAACAAGAAAGGAAGAATCTCAAGTGGTCAAGGAAGCATCAATTCCTCAAGTCATGTCTCTAACAAAAAAAATGGAGGAAGTTGTAGTTGACAAACATTGGCTTTCTCGATGCATGTTACTCTTCATCTCTCGAGAGGCAAGGGTGATGTTTTTGACCATGAAGAATGATAGCGAGATTGTGTTGGAGTGGTTGAGATATGAGTGTTATAAAAATGGTTGATTATGAGGGGTTTTAAAACTTGTTATAAACATATTATCTTACTTAAAAATTAATCTGATATATTTGTATTATATTATTGAATTTGACTTATGTAACTATTTGAACTATTTATGTGCTTTTTATATATAATATTAAAGTATTTTAATGCTGTGGAAAAGTTATTGATATTTGCATAGTTAAATTATTTAAATATATTTATAATTAAAATTAAGTGCACATGTTATTTATATGTTTCGCTATAGGTAGGAAGGAGTATGGAAGGGTCATATAAGAAAAAGTTAGAGAGCTCAAAAAGTTAGTATGTGATTGGATTATATGCAGTAAAACATTTATGTAAAGAGCCATGTGGAAATAGTAAATATATAGGTTATTTGTGAGTGAATGAAATCTTAAAAGGACATCTAATTTGTCGTTATGAAATGTTTAGAATGGAATCATATGTGTTTCATCAATTATGCAATGAATTGATACTATATGGATTGAAGGATACTAGATGAATGAGAGTACAAGAAATAGTTACAATATTTTTAACCACAATTGAACATGAGTTGGGAAATAGAGTGGCACAAGAAAGATTTAAACACTTAGGAGGGACTATTCACAGACATTTTCATGTAGTTTTAATGGCTTGTTCTAAACTTGCAATTGAATATATCAAATGAATGGCAGTCCTTTTGTCACACATAAAAAAAATAGAAAATAATAATTGATATTGGTCATTTTTAAAAATACAATTGGAGCAATTAATGGTACATATATTTCATGTGTAATCCTAGCAAGTGAAAAATCAAAATATACTGAAAGAAAGGAATTCTCAATGCAAAATGTAATGACTATGTAATTGGGACATGTGTTTACTTTTGTCTTGGTTGGATGGGAGGGTATTACATTTTGAATGTGCTCTAATAACTCAGGTAATGAACTTTTCACATTTGCCTTTAGGTATATTTGTTGGTTTAATTTATTTATGTTAGACTTTTCAACTTGCAAATATTATTATTTGGTGGATAATAGCTATCCAACACTAAATGGATATCTTGGTCTGTACATACGGAAACGCTACTATCTTTTTGATTTTAAAAGATCTACTGGATTTGCAAATCATAATAAGATCTTTAATTATTTTCATTCAAGTTTACAACGCACAAGAGAAGGAACATTTGGAGTTTGGAAGAACATGTTTGCAATTTTATGCAATATGCCTAGATACAACTATAAAATACAAGTTTAAATCGTTGTTGTAACAATGCTAATACATAATTTCATTGGAAGATAATCTAATTTTGATTCTGATTTTATACTTCATGAAAGGGAAGATCAAATAGAGCATGATGATAAGAAATATTATCATGATGGATATTCATACTTATCATCATCCATAACATCTTCATTAGATATGGTTCATATCTGTGATGTTATTAGAGATCAACTTATATATTATCATTGTTTTTAGTTATTGTAAAATTGATGTTTAGTACGTAAGGATTATATCTTTCTCTTTTATTAAATTTATTTGAACTTAGATTTATTGAGTCATTTATTTACGTAAATTAAAATGTTAATGTTAATATAATTTAAATTTCTATAATTAATTAGATATATAAATTAAATAATATATTTTATGTTTTAAATAAAGTTTAATAAATTTAATAATATTTGATACAACTTTATCAACAATTTAATTTTAAAAAGTAATATTCTTTATGGTAATTTGTATAACTAAAATTAATTTTAATTAAATTATCTAAATATCTTCAATTTTATTAAAATTAATTTCAAAAAATAATATTTAAACAGATTGCATTATAACATAATTAATTATAATCAAAATCAATCATATTGATCAATTATTTTCATAATTAATTATATTTAATTGAAATTCAAATAAGCTCTTAATCTATACTATACATATTCTCTTCAAGTGCAAATCATGCTGCCAATTTTTTCAAACTCTAACTCCTCATCATGAGTCTACAAGATTTGTGATAAATTCAAAACATCAATTTTTTTGGAACTACTTGAAGAAACAAAGCTAAGTTGTGAACAAATGTTTTTCCTCCCTAAATTGTCCTATATTAGCAGACGCAAAAGGCTCTTTCTACCCTCCCCCTAAAATGGCCATTCCTTCAAAAGCTAATACATTAATAGGTAAAAAATTTTCAAAATCTAAGAAATTAGCAGGATTGACTTCTCATAACTAATATCCAATGACAAACTCAATGTGAACAAAATCAAGTAGTTAATGATGCACAGACTTGCATAAATTCAATATACTAAATCTATTTAAATACAAAGGTACAATTAGCATCACAATACATAACCCAATGTTAACTTACATAGTATCAAAATTAGTTCTAAATATGATAGAAAATTATTGTTTGAACATTTTATGAGAACTATGCATTGATAATCACACATCGCACTTAAGAGATACAAATTATGAGCACTCAAGCAACGAATACCTTGAGGCAATTCAATTCTACAACATCAAGTGCTGGCTTTTATTTAAAATCTAGAACTTGATAGGACATTGTACATGCTTCAAGAGCAAATTCATTAAAAAGGGAAAACAAAAATGTTTCGGATCCTATGTGTGTTTTTTTTAAATTACATTCTTATACTAGAGAAAGGATGCAAACAATGTGAGGAACTCAAACACATAATTTTCAAGCTCACTTCGCTCTACACTTTATATTGTCTATATTAGAAGCTAACAATCATTTTCTTCCAAAAAAAAATTGTGTAGAACCTTCTTAAATTTTGAGTCATCTACAAATGACTCTCTTAACATTTAAATTTGATGACAAATCTCTTGAACTTTTAAATTGGAAGATAAAGACCACAAGCAGCAAAGTTTTAAGTGCCATAAAAGTGAGTTTTCTGACTTTACCAAAAATGGGCAATGGATTTACCTTTTCTCTTCTTTAATGGGTAACAATTTTACATAACTTCAACAAATTAAGCATTGGTCTAAGCATTGCATAAGGAGTTAAGTAGACATTAAGCAACACAACTACTAAGTGAGATTGATTTTTTTTTTAATATTCAAAGACAAGAATTACCCTAAAAAAAGAGTACCACATAAATAAGGGCAACTACCCAACTGTGGGTTCAAGCAAAATATCAAAGTCTTCATTCTTGTTCTGTGCATCTTTTGCAAGAAAATGAACTACTTTCAAAATCTCTGACTTGAGTAACTAATGACCACTTCCCAATTTGAGAATATTAACTTTCTAGCTTCCACAATCTCTAGACTTGGATGGTGATCAAAGCTACCTCTAATATTTAGCAAATTAATTGCTTCAATTGAATCTATGTGACACATTACCTTGTCTATATGGTACTATTTGCATAGCATTAAGCTAGTATGAAGTGCTAAGATTTTAGTAGTAGTGGGAGGGAGAAACCCCAATCTTCTCTAAAATTCTGTTAGCCAATTTCCATTGCTATCTCAAAAAACTCCCTTACAAGTGGCGTGTTCTTGTTAGTCAACTGATCCATTAATGTCCAAACGTATAAAACCTATCTTAGGTGGACACCATCTCTCCTCTGCCTCTTCAAAATTTTGGAAAACCTTATGCTCAAGTTTCCCATTCTCTACTACCTCAGAGAGTTGATTCAAAATGCTATGATATAACTTTATAGCCTCGAATCAATTACCTTTCATGACACCTTTGCACCATAGGGTCTGACAAACTATATAGAAAGTGCCTAGCCACCTTGAAATTGAAATTAAGGTTGAACCCATATTTTGAGTGGGGTTAATCTTCAGCCAAACTTGTAAATTAGATGAGAAAAAATGGTAGAGAAATATGGGGTTAATGAAATAAAGTCACACTTGTTTAGCAACCTCACAATCACAAAGTATATGAAGTATGGATTCCTCGCTATTGCACTCAAATGGGCAATTTTCACTCATAAACAGGCCTCTTTTAAAACTAAGAGCGTTAGTAGGAAGTATGGAGAACTTGTCAAAAAAGTGTTTGGTTTTCTTATGGACAAGCTATCTCCAAAGCTTTCTCTATATAGGCATAGCAAACTGCTCTTTAAAATTATGTAAGAAAGAGTAAGTTGACCTAACACTAAAATTTCCATTAGAGGAAACATACCAGGTAAAATAGTCATCTTTAGACCTATTATAACACTTGACAAAATTGATTTTTTAATAATCCAATAAGGCAGAACAAGCATGCATTCATTACTCTTCCACTCACTATTACTATGCAGAAATTTGTCAATAGTAGTAAAGGGATTGACTAAATGTTTATTTTTAGGGAAAATCATTCTAAGGTCCCATAGAAGCACTTAAAATATGCTAAGGTCCCATGAATTCAAAAAATAGCTATCAGATCCCTGGGGACCTAAGGGTGAATAAGTTTGAAAGTGAAATTATCCATTTGCCCTCTATTTGAAATATGAAAAAATCAGTCCGCTTCCCACTAACCCACGAAACTGAAAACGACTCTCTCTTCCTCATTTTGCCAAGCTTTAGAGCTAACCGCCGACCACTATTCTCGCAGTTGCATTCCATTGAAGAAGACCGTCACGCAGTTAGAGAGTCAAAAACTTGAAGGAGTAAAGAATGAGGTAGCTCGCTCCTACTTCAGCGACTCATATTTGCCCTAATCACCATTATCGAACTGTCTCTGTCGTTCTCTCCTGCCGTCTCGCCACCACAAGTTCAACTACCATTGATTCTGCATTTTCTTCTCCCATTATTCCTTTCTTTGTTCTTTTATTATTTTGCTTGTATCTCGGTTGTGACTTTAATTTTTCACTTATCTCTGTTTTCGCGCATCTTCGCTTATCTTTGTTTTCACACATTACTGTAATTCTCCATCTCTATTTTTTTGCTCGTATCTTGGTTTTCTTCTCACTTAATTTTTACATGTGTGAAGTAATCTCCACACTAAGTTAAAATAAATGCCAGTCCCAATCTCCACATTACAGAGCCTTTGAAGCAAATGTGGTTGAAGATTATTGTATTTTCATAGTTTGAAGATGTTTGTGTTACTGTCACCCTCACTTAGGCATGACAAGAAGTTATTAAAATTAGAAATGCTGCCTTGACTAGATATATAAGCACCTCACATTGAACTTTTTATATAAATGTCATTTAGACACACCAAGAGTTAGTAGATTACTGGATATACATGTAACCCAAAGAAGATCTACTATTAACTTGCTTAAGGATACTAGTATAATTATTTGTAAATAGAAAGAGGAAAGGAGATAATGATCAACTGTATAAGGTTATGTGAGTAGTTTCTGAAATTACTACGTAAAGTTTCCATCTTCAGGGACGATAAATGAGGTTAGCAACTTTTTGTAATGTATACATCGGGAACCTTGCTATTGCTGATCACAAGTCTTGAGGTTAGCGACCGTATATTGAATGCCATTTATAAGACACAAAAGAAACCAAGTACATATGATTAGGCTACGTTAATTTTTAATGAACTTTGCAAGGAGGTAGAAGACTATAAGAAACAATTGAGTAAAGGGAAGGGAAGGACGAGGAAGAATGTTGGGGGATGTATTTACTTTCTAATGGTAAGTGTGTGTTCAATTTATATTAATCCAAAGTGATAACCTTTCAAAGTTTTCCATGTAAAATTTTTATGTTTATATAGATTTGTCAAGGTTTTAGGTATGGGGCTTCCAAAATTTTCCAGTTGGCTAAGGTTGTCCAAAAGCCATAAATGCTCTAAAATATTGGGACGATGATAAAGTAAATGTAAGAGTAAAGTTGGAGAAAAGGAGCAACTGAGGCATCTTGCAGGAGCCAACTACTATACATGGTAGTTCATCTACCAAGGTGTATCAAGAATCATATTTGTTCACCCGGTATGTATAAAATGAAGTACAATGGACAGATATATATATATATATATATGGTCTTGTTTATGCACTGAGTCAGAAATTATCTTGTAGGAAGTAAGGAGGCTGTACGAAAAAATGCTGTCGTTTGTATCAGACATTGGAGAGGAGCTAATAAGCTTGCAATCAATTCTACTTGGACAAGGCTCAAGAGAGGAAGAAGGTGAAAAATCACAAGAGGAAGAAGATGATGATGAAGGGATAGATTCTGAGGGAAAGAATGAAGATGAAAAAATGGAAGAGGAAGGAGATAAAGAACCTATTAATGAAGGGATAGCTTCGAAGGAAAAAATGAAAATGAAAAATTTAAAGAGGAAGAATATAATGAAGAAGGAGCTGAACGGAAAGGTTCTGAGAAGGGAAGTGGGGATGAACAATCAAAAGAGGAAGAGAATGAAGAAGAAAAATTAGAAAGGGAAGAAGATAAAGAAAAAGATGATGAACGGCAAAGTTCTCCTAAAGAAAAGGGTGACAATGACAATTCAAAAGAGGAAGAGGACAAGGAGGTAGGTGTAAGAGGGAAAGATTCTGACGAGGATAAGGAAGGGAGAGGAGAAGAACAATCAAGTAAACATCCTAGAAGATCAAAAAGAGATAAAAGACCTGCTGTGAAATCTCCATGGGTTAGAACTAATGTTGGAAAGAAGAGAAAAATGGATGAGAAAGAGCAATTATTTCAAATATGCACAATACCATGTGAGGAAGATGAGGGAGACAAATAAGTCCTTGTACCGTGCCTAAAAATTAACTAACTAAAATATTAGTGACAATCTATTTATTTTTTCCTTCTTCTTTAATAAGATCATTGTAGATTTGTATGGCTACTACTTGACTCATGCAGAGCTATAATGTTTTGGTGGAAAGAAATAGATTAGTGACAAGGTGATGTCAATGGTTGCTTGAACTTTAGTAGGTGACCAAAAGGAAAATAAAGGGAAAGTCCGGAGACATATCTTTGGTTTTGAGTTCATGTTAAAAATGATCAGCAATCCTTTGAAATGGACAGTAGATGACAACAAGGGAGAAATCTTTCTTGAGTGTGTTAGATATAACATTGCTGATTGTGATTTCATATTTGGCCCAACTTTTTTCCATAGTCAATGGTTTTGTTATGTCTTTAAGACCAAGAGCAAGAACTTCTATGTGTTAGATTCATTGGTCAATAATAGGGAGTATCTCTAAAGACAGTAGGAAGAGAAAGAAGAAGAGAATGTTGAGAAAAAGGACAAGGGAAAGGAGAAGGAGAAGAAGAAAATAGGGAGTCTTTCATATACTACATATTTGTTGTTATTCCCTTATAAGACTTACTTGTGGTGCAAGATAATCTCTATAAGAAAAAGGTAGAACTCTTGTGGTGGCTACTGAGTCATCGTAACAATGTAAAGGAGCTCGAAGCTATGTCCTTATTAGAAGGATCCCAAGTGACGAGGAAGAGGAAATAGAAGATTTTTTATAGAACTTTAGAATCTAATTTTATTGATCATCATATCCTTTTATATAATTAGCCCATTTTGTGTAGTTAACTTAGATAACGCTATTTATGAAAGCTGATTATAAGTTTGTAAATGTGACAAACAGTTTGTTTTATTAATTGAATGTCAACAAGTGGTTATCACTTTATTAACAAGTGTCTATAAGTATATTGACAAGGTAATAATTCACCATTCACAAGTGCTAAGGTACTAGGTGCTGTCATTCCTTTGGAAAATCAGCCAGTTAAAATAACCTGTTGACTACTTGGCATTGAAGATTGAAAAGTAGTAATAACTATATTGACAAGGTAGTAATTTACTATTGACAAGTGTTGAGGTAGTAAGTGCTATCATTCCCTTAGAAATCAGCCAGTTAAAAGAACCCATTAACTACTTGGTGTTGACGATTGACAAGAACTAATAACTATATTAACAAGGTAGTAATTCGCCATTGACAAGTGCTGAGATAGTAAATACTGTTATTCCCTTCAAAAATCAACAAGGTGCAAGAACCTATTGACTACTTGGCGTTGGCTATTGACAAGTGGTTATAATTATATTGACACGTTACTTATTCTCTATTGACAAGTCCTGATGCACTTTATGCTGTTAGTCCCTTCGAAAATCAAACAGGTGCAAGAACCTGTTGACTACTTCCATTGCCTATTGATAAGTGGATATAACTATATTGACAAGTGGATATAACTATATTGATAAGGTATTAATTCCCCATTGATAAGTGCTGACGCACTTGGTGCTATTAGTCCCTTTGAAAATCAACCAGGGGCAAGAACCTGTTGACCACATGGCATTGGCAATTGATAAGTGGATATAATTATATTGACAAGGTATTAATTCTCTATTGACAAGTGCTGACGTACTTGGCGCTGTTAGTTCCTTCAAAAATCAACCAGGTACAAGAACCTGTTAACTACTTGCCATTAGTCATTGAATACAAGGTATCACTTCATTTACAATTTATGCATTTACTATTAACAAGTGCTAATACATTAGGTACAATAAACCAAAAAGTAAACAAAAAACAAATTCCAGATATATAAAAAAAATACACTTGTTCGTAATATTTTCTAGCATAGATTAGGATTCTTGGAAATCTTGGAGGTATGACAATCTTATGGCATCTTTCACAACGAAACTTTTTTATTTTGGAATTGAGATTCCCTTCTTTTACTCTTTAGCCTACTCGAAGGCCTTTTAGTCATTGGTGGCTCCAAGAAGGTTTGAGTTAGTAAATTTGTCATCGTCAATGCTTTTAGATATAGACAGTCATGCGTGGCTATCGGCTTCACACTACTGGCATATATCTTTTCTTGAGCAGTAAACTTGTAACATTCATCAAAAAAATTATACACATTGCCATGAACTAGCTTGATTGCTACACAAGCATGTACACAAGGTATTCTACTCATTTGCCATGCTAAACAAGAGCATGTATGTGCTGCAAAATCAACATTCAAGTATATTAGTCCTCTAAGTGATATAGTTTGCACAGAGATCAAATTTTCTTCATAAATTTGTACGTGTAAATTTTTAGCTCTTACAACTTTCTTCATAACTTTTGCCTCAACATTAGGCCCGACACCATATTTCCAATTTCCCATAACCGCTTTGCTAGCAACCATCTTCTTTGCCAATTTCTCTTTATGCTTATGTATCAAGACATCAATTTTTTTCTCTCTTTCACAATCCAAGCATTAAAGGATTCTGCAAGATTAGTTATGATATTATCCTATCGTTTATATCCAAATTTACATTGAGCCTATCGATCTACATCCCCTTGAGTTTCAACCCATTGTGCCAACTGTGGACGAAACATTCTTAGATTTCCCATTGCAACATTAAATTTAGCCTCATGCCTTACATAGGCAATTGCATCAAGCAATTTCAACGCATCATCTTTCATGTTGCTTTAGGTACGCCTCTTACCTTTATTGATTTTTGTAAATGTTGTGCTAAAATTTTCCTTCACATGATAGTAGCAAAATGCATGTCTCTCACTATTACCAAATATAGCTTGCACAGCACCAATAATCACATTATTTCGGTTAGAAATAATTGTTAACTCCACTGATCTTGTTACGTCTTTGACATTTTGAAGAAACCAAGACCAATCTTCTAATGTTTCCCCATTAACAATGGCATATGCTATCGAAAATAAGTCATTGTTAGCGTCATATGTACATGCTGACAGCATTGTTCCCTTGTATGGACCGCTTAAGTGACATTCGTCTACCTAAAGTATGGCCCTACAACCTCCTAAAAAACTGGATATAGAGTATCCATAAGCAATGAATAGCTTCTCAAATCTATTATTTGAGGCATTCCATTTCACAACTATCATCGAATCAGTTTCCATTAATTGATCACAAATTTAAGGGATTATGTTATAAGAATCTTCTGCACAACCATGTATTTCTTGCAATGCCTTTTCTCTTCCCCTATAAGCTTGACTGTAGCTCAATCTCACACCATACTCTTTATACAAGTCTCTTGCAAGTTCATTAGCACCTTTGTCTACATTAGACCTTAGAGCATTAACCATGATTGATGATGTTAATTTTGACCTTGCCGGTATGACACAATAAGGTTGTCTTGCGCATTATGAGTGTGATCATTGTTGAATTTTGTAACCCTTAAAATCTAATTATCTTTCCCTATTGAATATGCTGCAATGTTCCATTCACAGCCCTCCACCTTGCAATATGCAATGATCTTCTCTTTGTTATTCTTCTTAAACTTGTATGAAAACTTGTGGGAGATGCTATACTTGTATAATGCTTGTCTAAAGGCATCAAAATTAGAAAAAAAAACTACCTTTTACCTATTAATAAATCCTTCTATTTCATAAAATTCATTTTAGGTATTGGTGTAGGTACCATTTGTACAGCGCATGCCAATTCTGAGTCTTCAATCTCAGGATAGATACTTGGTGGAGAAAAAGAGCATCCATTTGAAACTCTCAATAAATTATCAATCCTGCATTAAATGATAACATTAAAATTGTAGTTTTCAACATATTTACATTAACAAAAAAATTTACACAACTTACACATGTTGGTTCTCTAATAGGCAATCCATTGATGCTTCTATGGTGTCATTCCCATTTGCAACTACATACACGTGACCAAAGATCCTATAAAACCTAGTATTTCTACTATATGGACCTTCCTCCCAACCTTGGCAATAAACTCTTCCCAAAAAGTGACAATGCTAGTCTAAACCATAGAGGATTTCCTTTTTTTCATGACAAACAAAAAGATATTATCTCCATAGTTATATTTAGTTTTAAAGATTTGACCCAAAAGGCATTCAGGTTGGTCGACAAACCCCAACACTATTTCATGATAAAAAGCCATTTTTTGCTCATATAGGTCTTTAAACCTAAGATCTCTATTCACCTTATCTCTCTTTAAAGTATCCCTAACAATGAGATGCATCTTCCAACTCTCACCCACTTGATTCCAGTAGAAGTTTTTACTAATTTTCTCAATTTCATGTAAGATACCTTTAGGAGAAGAATGGTTTGCATTAAATAGGTAGGAACAATAGCTATAATAGATTCGATAAGCATAGCTCTTCTTGCCACAGAGAGAAAATTAACTTTCTAAGAGGATAATTTATTACGGATCTTTTAGAGGATAGGATGATAGACAATGTTAGTAGCTTTCTTGTGGAAAAGTGGAACACCGAGGTATTTGCCCAAATCCATTGTTATCCCAATGCCTACCACATCACTTAGTTCCTTAGCATGATAAAAATGGACATTCTTGGAAAAATAAGCTTTGGATTTCACAATGTTGATTTGGTGACTAGAACCATTGCAAAATTTAACCATGATATCATGAATGATTTAAATTTGGCTTTTAGAAGCTTACACAAATAGGACTAAATTGTCAATAAAAAAGAGGTAAAAATACTAAGACTTTGGGTTCCTATTTTGATAGGTTTTCAAGATTAAGATCTCACTTCCTTTTGAATCAAGTGTCCAAGTCTTTCCATGCACAAAAAAAAAGATAGCGACTTAAAGGGTTTCCTTGTCTAATCCCCCTAGTAGGCATGAAAGGTTGTGTTTCCTCCTTATTCTATAAAAGTTTCATCGAGATAAGAGATACATAAGCTATTATGAGTTTCACAAAAACTTGTTGATAAGATACATTATTTACACATTTTATCTAACTACTTTTGATTCATTTTACATGTTATATTACTCACTTTGGTGCATTTGTGTTCTTAATTGTGATAAAATCGCCTAAAGAGCAAAGTTGTGCATTAGGGGTATTTTAGTCCAAAAATTAAACTTTTGAAAAAATGTACACAAAAATTATTCCAAATGTGTTTGATGCCCAGGATAATAAATATGAAATTATATTTTAAAAAATTTAATATGATTTGGGAGATGTTAATTAAAAATTAAAAAATCAGGGTTGTTAACTTTATGGACTTAATTAGGGTTTTGTGCATGTGTGTGCATACATAGTTTCACATGGGGAAGTCCTTGGATTTCATTTTATTTTTTATTTCCCATCTAAATAATTAATTTCATATTCCTAAATATGAATTATTATGTCATATGCATTTATTTGATTAATTTTGTTCATTATGTGACATAAGTGACACATGTGCACTTAAACTTATATCAATTAGTCAAGAAAGTACAAGAAGGGCATTCAAAATGGCTAAAGAATAGGGTAGATCATATTTTCTAAGTACAAAGCATGAGGATATTCATATGAGCATAGAAATTATCACCCAATCAATGAGAAACTGCCACATAAAGGCATTTGCACAAAGTATGAAGCTTTCTAGCCATTTTAATTTTATTTTTAATTATTTTTGGGAGCCAAATTTGAGGAAAAACCATTCTACACGTCTCTCACTCTATTTTTTCAGATTCAAACACTTAACACACCACACACTCATTCATTTCTTCCATTCTCTCTCTAGTTTATCATGTTCTTCATTTTCTCCTCCTTCTTTCTAAAAACCTTACACTTCTAGCCCCTTCACCTTCACTTTCAGCCATCAAACCTCCATAAAACCACCATCATTCCATTTCTCTCACTTGGCTGAACCCATCACCACCACTTGTAAGGAGATTTGAAGCTTGATTCCACCATTTTTATAGAGCTCTACTTGGCTATGTCTAGTTCTTAAGGGAGTAAAATGGTTTTGATATTTTCTAGCTAAATTCTTCATGGAATCCTAAGGAGGATTTGATGAAAGAGGAGCATTGAAGACTATATTTGGCTAAAGCTCAACTTATTCCTCATCATATTTCAATTTCATTAGTAGACTATGACTATAATTGATAGTAGTTCAATTTGACTCTAGTTTCATGGTTAAATTGTAAATGTTTGTGTTGAAACAAGTTTGTAGGCTTGAATTTATTCTTCTTTTATTGCTGGACATTTTGGCCACTATGGGTGTTGCATTGTAATATGTGATTTTCTAATGTTAAAAATCTTGCATTGACTTAGCATGTAATTGCTTAGTAAATGTTTGATGAAATGGTTAAGTTGCATGATTTTATACTTGAATACAGCTTTGACTATGGCATAAGGAGAGGAGATTTAATCAAACACTTAGTTAATTTTAAAGCTAAGCTAGTGAGGTTACTTAAGGGGTTTGTAATTATCACTTAAGGAATTGAATTAGTAAGGCCAAGTTGCTTAGGATAGTTGTCTTAAGTAATCAATTTTTTAGCCAAGGGAGAGAAGTTGAGTGAGCTACCATTATCATTTAGAAGCTATGATTCTTCCATTAATAATGTTGCAGGGTTTCTACTTTAATAGGAAAATTCATTAATCATAGTTAGGTTTAGTTTGCAATTTAAATTTACTAGTTAATTAGATAACAATTTCACTCTTTTGGTTAATCTATTTACCAAGTTAATTTGCCTAGCTAGTTCAAATCAACTCCTTGTGAGAAGATCTAAGGTTGACCCTATACCACATTAGTGTTAGCTCTAGTTAATTTTCAGGGTTAAGCAACTATATCCTATCACCTGTCCTAGACCAATATCAATAAGGATTCTCTCAATCAGACTCCAATCCAACCTATTGTAAGCTTTTTCCATATCTATCTTGATGGCAACATATCCTTTGGGGGCTTTTTTACTTCTTATAGAATGAATGATTTCTTGAGTAATGATGAGATTAACAATGCTTTGTCTACCAGCAATGAAACTACATAGATGAGGTTCAATTAAATTAGTGAGAACTCCTTTCAATCTATTGGCAATGATTTTGGTAATGACTTTTGGGCTAACATTGCATAAATAGATCAATTTAAAATCTTTAAAAGAAGAAGGGTGATCAACCTTAGGGATGAGAACTATATTGGTGTGATTAAAGTCATTAACTCTCTTAGGATTAAAAAAGTGAGCTTATATGCCATTAGGCCTTAGGGCCTTAAAAGCCCCCATACTAAAAGTAGCATTCTTAATTTTGATGTCCCCAACTTCCCTTTATATAGTATTCAGTACACTGTCATTTAAAAGGGGAAATTCATTTTTTCAATCAATAAAGCTTGGAATGTTAGGATCTTTAGGGTAAAGATTCCTAAAGAAGTCACAAGTCATGTTTTTTAAAGTAGTGTTATCCTGAATCCACTCACAAGCTTTATCTAAAAGGGCATCAATGGTGCTTTTTTTCCTTTTAATTCTTGTGATTGTATGGAAGTATCTAGTATTTCTATCTCCCTATTGGAGCCATTTACACTAAGACTTTTAAAACCAGATCATCTCCTCCTGAGCACATAATTTTTAATACTCTTTCTAAAGCTTCCTTTCAAGTTTATATAGCCCTCCATGATCATAAGTATCTTTTTTTAATCTAAGCCTTCAGTCGATTCATGATCTATCTTTTCTTCTTAGGTATACTTCTAATCACATCCTTACTTTATTTCACCATATCTTTATTGAATTGATACCCCCTCAAGCCAATTTTTATTCTCCCAAGAAGATTTAACCACTTTATGGAAATCACTCTCTAAGGAATAGGTTGATTGATAGTATAATCTTCTAGCTCTAAGATCTTTTGAATTGTGGTTATCATTAGCTGAAACCAAAACTCTATGATTAGATTTAAACATTAGATAGTGAAAAACCTTAGAAAGAAGGTGTTTTTCCTCCCAAAGAGAATTGCAAAAAGACCAATCCAATCTTTCCTTAACCTCACTTTTTTCCTAGGTAAATTTATCACCCACTACAAGAATATCAATAAGTCCAATAGTGTTCACACAATCTAAAAATTTAATCATATCACAATAGGACGAAAGGTACCCTCCAAACTTATCTGAAAGGTTAAGAAAAGTGTTAAAATCCCTAATAACAAGCTAAGCCTCTCTGGTAAGGCTGGTAATGAAATTAAGGAATTCCTATAATAAAAGTCTTTTAGATGCACAAGTTTCCCCATAAACAAAGGTAGTAAAAAAGTAATCCCTATAGCTAGGTTCAAATAGTTTGCAATGGAGAATTTGATTATTGGAGCAAATATAATTGACTTTAACATCACTCTCATTCCATAAAACCTATATTCCCCTAGCGAAACCTATGGCTTTAATGGGAATCCAACTGTAGAAACCTAAGCTCTTAACCACTTTATCAGCTTTAACCTTACTAATTTGAGGTTCTAAGAGACACAGAACATTTATAGAAAAAGAAGAAACAAAATATTTGACAATACTAGAGAAAGCCTTACTTCTAGCACCGCGGTAATTCCATATTTAAGAAACTACCAGAGGAAGGAATGCAGAGTGAGCCTATACTAATCCAGTAGGTCATCAACAAGATCTTCAGAGATCAATCTAGGCAAGTTTACTATCTCCAAGTAGCATCCTTGTTCCTTGTGATCTCCAATCGCATTAAGACTAGAGTTAATGTCAAGAGGTTTTGGATTCTGCAATCTCAATGATCCATTATCAAAAGTCTCACACCGAGAATATGGGTTAGCTGAACCCTTCTCGTCAATTTGCATAGATGTCTCTGAATTCTTTATTATGGATGTATTAACAAGATTGATAGCTATTGAACTAATATTGTCCAATTTCCTATTGACCACATTGTGAACCCTCTGGTCAACTTCTTACTGGACCCTTTTCCTTCATTTAAGTGAGCATTTGTAATATCCTCCTTTTTCTAACCTTGATTAACTCTAAAGCTTAATTAATTAAGAGATTGTATTAAGGTAATTAACATAATACCAAGTTAGAAATAGATGAAAAAGTTAGGATTTCAAGTTTTCAAAACTAAAACCATTCCTAATGACCTTTAAAAGAAAATAAATCAGAGTTCACAAATTATGTGAAAGCATGGGATTATTTCAAATAATGGTGCATTTGTTAAAAAATTAGAAATGATTTTATAAAAGCTAGGGTGTGCGTTGTGGCTCGTAAAACTTGAGCCGTGGCTCGTGGCACCATGCATCACGATGCATTACACATATCATGATAATAGCTTTTTGCTGTCAAATGACAGCTTTTGGGAAAACTTTTAACTCACCCTATTCCTCCATCCAACGTCCAATCAATGTGAACTAAGTGTTTATAAAAAGCTCTTTCCAAACTCTAACTAATGGCTTTGGTCTCATAATCAAATTGTTACACAATTAAAATTTGAAAACTCTTTTCAAAATTTATACTTTTTCAATCTTTTTCATGAAACTAATTGTCCAACTCATTCACTAAAAGCCAAAAGCTATTGACACCATTTAGACCACATGCAATACATGAAAACTCACTTGTGCAACGCACCACACTATATCAAACACTTACAATTCACAATTTCACTATTCAACCACTTAATTTAAAAATATAAAAAGGGGTATTTAAGCACCTTTTTCATCAAATAATTCAAATTCAATACATAATATGCCCAACTCTTATTTGCATTAGTATTTTGGCCTTATCACAGATATCACAGTTCATAAACTTACTCCCTAGGGCCCAAAATACACTTACAATTCACAAAACACATAATGCAAGTAAGGATCAAAATGGACTATTCCTAGTTAGCAAATTTAATTGTCAAATACATATAATGACTCAAAAATAAAAAGGCCTACTAAATAAGATCACAGTCCTAAGCCTTTGGTTGCTTTCCTCTATGTGATCCTCTTGAGCTATTTTCTATAATATTGAAGATAATGAGATGAGTATAGCCACTTAGTAACCAAGTTTCAATTAGCTCATACTAATACATGTCAATTAATTTAAATGCAAGTGGTAAATATAATCAATTCTCTAAACCATGTAAAACATTTAAGAGCATAAATTCACGTTTCCAAGCATAATAGCACATACTTAGGAAATAATGCTTTTTAACAACTTCCACATAGAAGAGAGCTTGTTACACGATCCAATGACATATACTCAAAAGGGATTAAAACTTAATTCATGATTCTCAATATTAGGGTTACAATACAGAAAACCATATGCCCTTACTCATTATATGTATGATCATACCTCTCTTATATCTTTCTTATTCCTCTGATATGAAACCATGGGCTATAGCACAATAGGATAGTCTATAATCTAAGACTTCTTAGCTTAAACACTTGTAAGGGGATTACCTGACTAAGGTTTACCCAACTCACTTGTGAAACACAGTTTCTCCCATTTTCTCATACTATAGGGTGTCATTCTCCCTAAACTAGCTTTCTTATTAAACCAGTAGATAGCTACCTAGGTTTAGGTCCCTCATTGAACTAGTGGGATAATCCCTCGTTGAATAAGTGGGACAATATGAATATAATCAATCTAGGAAAGCCATCAACTCGGATGAGAGCCCTACTATATGGATTAATTCTCTACTCCTCTTTCTAAGTAAACTCCTGCTTTTCTAGATCATGCAATGCATATTTATGCAAGAATTTGCATTTAACATATTTCATAAAACTCTAAATAATCAATTTCATTGAACTCTACCATTTTACAAATCATTAAACTCCTTACAATACATATAATCATATCGACAAGAAATTAGTGGACTCTAATCAATTATTTCACTCCTATGACAATCAATCATTGAACTCCTTAACCTCACAGTTTCATTAAACTTCACAAATTTAAATTTCATTGTACCATACATATCTCAAGTCATTAAACTCACATTTCTCAAATTATTAAACTTTATATTTTCATAATCATTATGCCTCACACTTTAGCAATTATTGAACTCTAAAATTTCAAAATTATTGAACTACATTAAATTACCACTTCATAATGTGCTCTTCAAACAAAGCAAGCCACATTTGCATTTTTTTAATCAAATCTCACACACTTTAATTATCAAATATCAATCAACAAATTAATTAATACATAAAAGTACAAGATAGAGTTCCTCCGATTACCTCAAACGTTTGAAAGGTTAAAGGTTTTACCCCTTAAATGCTCACTCCCAAAGCTTCCAATAAGCTAGAATGGTGCCAATAAGGTTTCTCTACAAGAATTCACAATATAGTTAATCAATATCCACATTTGGGCTAATTTTCACTAATAATTTAATACTTTTTAGTGCTCAAGATTCATTCTTGACTCATGTAAAAGTACCCATGGGGTTTCTTAGCTTCTTTTAACCCTCATTAACATCATAGAGCTCTCTAATGGTCATTAATGAGATCACATTGCCCCAACTAGTACATTAATAGGGAATTTCAGATATTTAATGCTCTCTAACAACTAATCTCATTAACTCTATAGATACCAAGTTTCATTAGCTCAATTTAGTCCCATTAACTCTATTTAAGTTAATAGGTTCAGACCTATGGCCTATATAGACTAAAAATTGCCATTATTAACCAAATCTTAACTTCTACCATTAAGAAAATGAAAGAAGAGAGAAGGATTTAGGTGTAAGAAGCTTACCTTTGATGTTTATAAGTTTCAAAAACACTCCCAATAGTCAAACTCTTCAAGCCCTAACATAACTCTTCAAATGCCCTTTCAAAATTATCTCTTTTCTCTCATTTTCGTGAGCTACAGATAGGTCTATTTTTGTAAAAAAAAATGTCCATACACCATGCCAGACGCACAATGAGCCTTAATGCATGGCAAAAAGAGGGCTTTCCAAGCATTTCAGCATGTGTGCGTCATGGCACTTGATACACAAGCCACAGTATATGGCACAGAATCTTTCCCTTTAAATTTCTTCCTCTTATTATTCCTGAGTGACCTGATTCTCTTTCGGACCTGCGTTTAGGGCTGAAATTAAAAACAAACACATCCGTTAAACCTCTCTGGCCATACACCTTACTAATACACTAAATTAATCTAATTAAACTTAATTAATCCGGTTTAAAATCGAGGATGTTACAGCATTAGGCTTAATTTCTACCCCTTTCTTAATCTCCATATTTTTCTCATCCTAGCCCACATTAGGAGGCCCACTTAGTTGGATATTTTCTTTTCCTATAAGTTGGCATATTTGCTTTGACTTTTCCTGCTCCCTTTCTTTCCCCCTATAAATCAAGATTTGACCCTTTTAAGATGATATTTTTTGCCTCCTTATCACTGTACATGATAGCTTCTTTAGTCTTCCCATCTGAAAGTACATGACTTTCTCTCTCCTTATTCCTGAAGCTTTTTGCCATTTCAGCTTCCCCTTCCAAGTTGTCAAGGACTTGGATCCTAGAGGTTGTGGTCAAGGACTTCTTTGCTCTAGGTTTTCTGATAAACTTTACTTGTTCTTGTCTATTATCTGTAGGTTTTTCCTTCTTTTAACAGCGAGGCTTTCTTGTTTGATGCATCAAGTTCCAAGTTTCACATAAGTTCTCGGCGCCAGGTTATTTTTTCACTGGAGGAGGTGTCAGCGTGCTTGGACTAGGTGCTTCATTTTGGTTGCAAGATGATCCATTTGCCCTATATTGTCGAGGGTAATTTTCCCTTCGATGCCCATACCGTTCACAAGCAAAACAGATTTAGGTAAAGCCTTTATACACCACATTAAAAACAGAGCTTGCAACTATGATTCTTGGCATAAGTTTTTTCTAGAGGTCAAGCTCCATACAAAGCCTTGCAAACTTCCCTCTTTCTATTTGTGCCTCATTTTCCATGAAATCAGCAAGGTTTTTCATGTCAACCTTAAGAGGTTTACCAATCCTCTCTCCTAGTTTTGAAATAAAATTCTTGTTGTAGCAATGCATTGGAATGTTTGGGATTCTAACTCAAGTAGCAACTCTTCCTAGAGGATTATAGAAAGGATCAAAATACGGGGTCCATCTTTGAACCAAGACACAATGTTACTTAACCACCCAAGGACCTTTATACAACACCTTCTTATAGTACACCACCTCCTAGTTAGCATCCTTAAATCTCACCACAAATAGTTATTGGGTAGATCTATCAACTCAAAACTTTTAATCTCCCACAAGTTTCCTAAATAATCTTTTAAATCATAGAAATTAAAATGCTTACCTAGAATTGTGATGATCACATTGAATTCCTCTTGAGTAATAGGAACTTCTAAGTATAAGTTTTTCAGCTATTGGATTTCTTCTGAAGGTTCAAGAAGGGTCTAGTTGATTTCATCATCATCCAATATCAGATCCTCATCTTTAATAATTTTACCCTCATTAGCAACTCCATTTGTTCCTAATAAGAAGTCTCTATAGGAAGTTTGTTTCTACTCTTTTTGTGTTTACTTTCACCTCTAATCTAGTCTTCCAAGATAACAAAGGTAGTTTCGCTAGCTTCGTCACCAATGTCCATTATCGTCTCATCCATGATATCGTCCACTATAGGACTTCTCGAATTATATGTCAATTTTTTTCCTTTTGAATCTGGAGGAGAGTCATCCGTAGGCCTGCCTGGAGGTGGCTTCTGATGACTTGAGTCATCTATGAGAAAAAAACCACAAGATCAGCATAGAAACCAAGGGAGAGAAAACCAAAGGCTTGCCCAATTAGTGAGATTGAATTATTGAATTGCAACAACTAAACAAGTTACCATTAAAACAATAATAATCCATACCTTAGTTGATTATTGGTTTAAATATAATCCTTTAATTAGCTCCTTGTAAAACACAAATCCTGTTGGGGGCTTTTCTTTTCCATTCTCCTAGATTAAACGCTCATATCCTTGCATAAAGTGTTCATCAGATCCATACTACAATGCACTTGTATTGTTAGAACAATAATCAATTTTGTTGTGCAAAAAAACAAAAACATAATCATTTTATAATTAATATATTGACCTTCATTCAAATTCAAATATATATATATATATATATTTTGAATGTTGAATGTTGAATATTTAATGTTCTTCTTAATTTAAATTATTCTGGGACCAACCAAGTTGCTAAATCAAAACTCAAGAGGTTATTCCCGCCTTGGAGCCCAGATCAAAAGCATACGTTTTCGGAAAAAGCAGCTACAGAGAAATATTATACAGTTACGCACATGCGTTCGCGTCTGATTCCATTCCTTCCAAAGCAAAGGCACAAAAGAAGCAAGATCATATGAGTGCTATCAATAGTGACGACAACTAATTAAACACTGGCTTGGCACCTTGCGAGGAACTCCTCCAGATCAGGGGGCTTGAAATACCCATACATGAAGGAAATTTTTAGGAAAAATTGAAGAGAACAAACTGATTTCTTTGCAAAGCTAACTGAAACATCCGAGTTTCATGAAAAAGATGTCACATTTCTACTTTACATCTAATGTTCTTGAACAACCAGTTGCAGATTTGGTTTCCCCGTTAAGCACCTGTCATCGGGAGAATTAAGGCCAAGGTGCGAGATTGTGATTGAAGAATGTGCTCTCTACTGATTTTGTCATGCGTTCTGATTTGTTGTTCAAGACTACGTCTGTGGTGGTGGGCTTAGCTCGGAGTGGAAGAATCTCTCATGCACGCAAATTGTTTGACGAAATGCCAATCAGAGATTCTGTTGCTTGGAATGCCATGATAAGTGGCTATTCTCAATTGGGACTTTACCACGAAGCTCTGTCTCTCTTCGGTGACATGAGAGTCTCCCATTCTAGACCAGATAACTTTTCGTTCTCTGCAACGCTGAATGCGTGTGCAGGCGCTTGCCATCTTCAAACTGGAACAAGAATTCATGCTATGATTGTTGTTTCAGGGTACTCATGTTATCTTCCTGTATGTAATTCGCTGATTGATATGTATGGAAAGTGTTCGAGTCCTGACCATGCAAGCAAAGTCTTTCATGAGATGAGCTATAGGAATGAGGTGACATGGTGTTCGCTTTTGTTTGCATGTGCAAATTCCGGTCTGTTCAGCATGGCCAATGACCTGTTTCATAGGATGCCTATAAGGGTTGAAATTGCTTGGAATATAATGATTGTGGGATATGCTCAAGGTGGAAAAGTTGAAGCATGCCTGGATATGTTTAAAAAAATGTGCGAGAGTTTGTACCTTCCTGACCAGTGCACTTTCAGTGCTCTCATGAACGCTTGTGCTGGTTTATCAGATACTTTATATGGATGCATGATTCATAGTTTCATTATTAAATCTGGCTGGACCTCGGCTGTAGAGGTAAGGAACTCAATTTTGAGCTTTTACTCTAAATTAGGTTGTCATGATGATGTAATAAAAGTACTTCGGTCCTTTGAAGTTGGTGTATTCAATCAAGTGTCCTGGAATGCCATCATCGATGCCCATATGAAAATGGGAAATACCCAGGAAGCTGTTCTTGCTTTCCAGAAAGCTCCTGAGAGGAATATTGTTTCTTGGACTTCTATGATTGCAGGGTATACAAGAAATGGTGATGGAGAACAAGCTCTTCATATGTTTGCAGACATGGTGAGAGAATCAATCCAGCTTGATGATCTAGTAGCTGGAGCAGTCCTTCATGCGTGTGCTAGCTTAGCGTTGCTAGAACATGGGAAAATGATCCATAGTCGTGTAATTCAGTCCGGCTTACACAATTACGTCTATGTTGACAATAGCCTGGTTAATATGTATGCTAAATGTGGGGACATAGAAAGTTCAAGGCTTGCATTTTATAGCATTGTTGAGAAGGATCTGATCTCTTGGAACACAATGTTGTTTGCACTGGGACTCCATGGGAGAGCTAGTGAAGCTCTGTACATTTATCAAGAAATGGTAGCATCTGGTGTAAAACCAGACGAAGTAACCTTCATAGGGATTCTAATGACTTGCAGCCACATGGGGCTTATAGACCAGGGCCTCAAGTTTTTTGAATCAATGAGGTTAGATTATGGGCTTCCCCATGGAATAGATCATGTAGCTTGCATAATAGACATGCTTGGAAGAAGTGGGTATGTTGCAGAAGCCAGAAACATTGCTGATAAGTATTCAAAAACCATCACTGAAAGGACCAACTCACAGGAAGTTCTGCTTGGTGCTTGTTATTTTCATGGAGATATAGGAACTGGGGGTGTTGTGGGAGAAGATTTGAAGAAGTTAGAGCCATTAAAAGATGATGCTTATGTGTTATTGTCAAATTTGTATAGTGCAAGTGGGAAGTGGAAGGAAGCAGAGAGGTTAAGGAAGGAAATGGTGGATCAAAGAGTGAAGAAAGTGCCTGGAAGTAGTTGGATTGAAGTGAAAAATAAGGTTGCTGCTTTTGTTTCTGGAAACAATTCACATCCTCAAATGGGTGACATATGCAAGATAGTTTACCTTCTTGAATTGGAAATGAGGCATCCTTGCCCTGTTCATTTTTATTTTATTGGACATTCTTTGTGTGGATACATGTGATGTGATAAGATAGAGTGATAGAAAATTAACGCATCTGTCAAGATATAAAATTAACACATCTGTCAGATACAAAATTAACACATTCGTTGGAGTTATTTAACTTCAACTTTTTTATTAATGAATTCAGAAACTAAATTTTTACTTGGGAGTTGGCCATATCCACTTTTGGACTTCATTTGAATGTGCTTTCAACAAAATTAGTTTCAATAAAAAATGTTACTTAAACAACTTCGGACACCCTTAAAGTTTCAGGTGAGTTCTTGAATGTGAAAAGCTAGGTTATCAAAGTGGTCTTTAGTTTATTCTTTAAACAACAATTTCAAATTATAATAACAATTTTTTTTTGGCTAAAGAAAAGTTATAATAACATTTTGTGAATTGACACAATTAAAGAAATGGTGTTGAAAATTTCAAGTTGTCATATTACCAATTCATGTCAATTATGGCTAAAGGTACTCTATTGTGTGATGTGGTGAGCATGTGGTGCGTAAAAATTCTTGAGAATGGGAGGAGTGTGCATGACTCGATTAGCTTTTCTAAAATGTGTCGTTTCACTTATCTTCACCTAGTTGATTCATAATTAAGCTGAATCTCTTTTTTCTAGCTTAGGCTTCCAGACCTTTTGCTTTTGGGCTTGGTGCTTAGAATTTAATATAAACAATTATAATAGTCATTTTGAAAATAAAACTTGTCACAACATACATTGAAAGACACCACATATATATATATATGTATGGAACTTGAAGCTGCTTTGAAGGAAGATACACCATTAAATTGTTAGAGTCCTCTCAATAAGCATGAATATGTCCTACAAAGATTATTTGCTCTTGGGGCCCACAAAATCTCTAAACTGGAAGTAACAATACCTATGGGGGAATATTTCCAACAAAAGCATTGAATTCTCTTATGAAGCTATTAAACAAGCTCTTATAAGGAGAAGCATGATTATCATTTAAATTAGTCAATACAAGCCATTGGCTATCCCTCTTGGAATCCTTCCTGTTTTCTAGAGACATCTTGAAGTTTGAAGGGATACAGCCTTCTAAGATATCCCATCAGTAAAAGCGTGACAACAGTGGTGACGCCATTCTGTGAGGTAGCACAAATGAGTAGAGAAGAGCAAAATTAGATAACTTGTACAAACACACCACAATATTTTCCCCATAATTACATTTTATAGCATTGACAAGTCCAAGTTCATATATTTATAAGTAAAATTCAATATATTGACAAGCCATGTTTATAATTGATAAGTTCATATGTTGGTAAAGTTCAAAAAATTAACAAGTAAAAGTTTGAATATTGATATTAAGGCTCAATATTCACAAGTAAAAATCTATATATTAAAAAGTTAAGATTCAGAATTGACAAGTTCATAGTTAGTAAAGTTAAAAATTGACAAGTAAAAATTCAAATATTGACAAATCCAATTCATATATATATTATATAGATATATATTTCCACAAATAAAAGTTATATATTGGCAAACATTTGTTAACAATAAAGTCAAAAGTGTATAGTTTTTTAAAAGTTTTAACCAAAACAAGTTTAGAATTCCAGATATTTTTAAATTTAAGTTTAAAGATAAATTTACCATTTAACCCTAGATAAAAAGAGAAAGGGAGGAGTAAGTTTACTAAGTAAACAAATTTTTTGTTAGTTAGGAAGGTGTATGGATGATAAATGGAGAATCATAAAGTTAGAACCTTCAGGATTATTCATTAAATTAGGGTTGGGTGATGAGAAAGATGATGCCAGGCATTTGCTAGGGCTAGATAGAGTTGTCCCAATTGAAATATTCAAAGGCAGTCGATTTAAGAATACGTATCATAGGAGGGGCTTTTTATATCAAAGAGGTGTTTGTAATAAGCCATTAATTATCTCACAACGAAGCCAAGAGTCTTTGATTCAAGTGGTAGCTAGCAAAGCAGTCTTAATTATAATCTTCATAATATCACAAATTCAAGCCGTGCCTGCAAATAATTTAAGAAAAAAAAAAAGTAATCTGATACCAAACAAAATGTCACATGGAAATCTATGGCCTACTATTTTCCACTTCACCCAAACAAACAATTACCAACTCTATTTCCTTGTCTCCTACCATCCAATCCTCACTACCCACGTAGCACTTCCTCCAATCCCACCTACTCTACATTATTTTTTTTTCACCATAATTCATTCATGTTCACTGTT